>NW_020230719.1:692500-747652 GCF_003227715.2 Harpegnathos saltator | reverse complement strand
GAAATCAGCTTGAATCTCGAGCTCCTGAACGACACTCAACGAATTACCGGGCTAACGACAAACAACTTTTCGGAGGCAATTCGAAGAGTTTCCCGATATGATTTTTCTCGCCGACGCCGTGATCTGGAAATTAAAAAAGTTTACGCTCCGAAGAGTCGTCGACAATTAGACGGTTCTCCACGTGACCGTTCGACGGATTCGTCGCTTCATAGATTCCCACGAATTCCTGGGCGCGCGAGTGTACACAGTATTTCAAGTCAGGCGTTGGCGATGCTCGACGATGAATTGCGCGGCGATAACGAGATACGACGCGAGTTACGATCGCGACAACGAAGAGCGAGAGGAGAGATGTACGGTAAGCCGCGAGTCGCCGCCGATTTACGTTCACATTCTCTCTCTCTTCTCTCTCTCTCTCTCTCTCTCTCTCTCTCTCTCTCTCTCTCTCTCTCTCTATTTATCAATTACGACTTGGTGCGTATCTAGCATCTTGCATGTGTGCTGCATCACGCCGGTCCAACAAATACCAACGCGATCGCGATGTGCTTAAAGCGCGGTGCACAATGCCGACGTGCACAATGTAAACAACAACGTCGTTTATTCCTGCCAACGCCGCATTAATTGGTAGCACACGTGTGTGTTCTTTCCTCCCCCTCTTCTCTTCCCCAGCTCTCTTTTTTTCCCTCACAGTTTCTCCCTCGCGTGTCGGTCGAGAAATGAAGTCAGAGGTTTTCGAAGTTTCTTCACGCGCGTTTCAACAAATCGCTGACTCGTTAAAGCAGTCGCGATGGGCTCCGCCGCATTGCTGAACGCAAGTCGCGTGGCGAGTCTCGATCGGTTGCGTAAGATCAAGTGGGCAGATAACGACTTCCTAATGAGCGGTTGTAGGTTCTTCATTACGCGCGAAAAGTTTTTTAGGCTCGGAGAATGGAATCGCGTCCGTGCAATAATGGCGCGAGCTGCGTGCGCGGCGCGTCTCGGCAAACAGTGCGTATACAAAAATGCGAGCAACGGGGATTTATATATCCGATCCTCCTTCTCTTTCTTTCCCTGGTCATTTGTAATCAATTTTTCTCTGTCATTCTTTCTCTCTCTCTCTCTCTCTCTCTCTCTCCCTCTCTCTCTCTCTCTTTCGTCGGTGAGTATTCAATTATTCGTATTAACGAGCTGGTAAGTTGAATCGCGATTGCAACTGAAAAAGTTTGTCTCTTTTCGCCCAAGTTTTCGACAATATCCTCAAAGGCGAAGAGCGGATTGAAATTTTAACGAGCCACGCTCCGAATCGCATCCGCGCTCGTACATAAATTGTTGTGGATTATACAGCCGATTGAATAACGAGGTGAAATTTTGGAGCACGGGGCGAAGAGCGCACGCGCGGGAGAGATTTCCCGGAGTTATTTTAAAATGTGACAATTTTCCGCGCAGCCGCTGCCAAAATCGTATTAAAGCACGGCCGGTGTAGCGTTTAGAGACACTTGCGACATATTATGATGATACGTGGCCTACGTCCAAATCGACGAGTTTTCATCGAGATCTGAAAATACGAGAGCGTGCAAAATCGCACCGCCACGGTCGCGGCGTAATTTGCGCTCCAAAAAAGGCACATGTTTCGCGCGCCGCCTGGAAATATCTCGATAATCGAGGCCGAATAATTGCTTTCATTATATCAATTTTGACAAATATTGTTTTACGCGTGTTAAAAACACGTTACATAATATTCCCGCAATACGAAGCGCGAGCCCGCGCGAGGTGGAGGAGGAATGCACGGAATATTCGGATCGGAAAAAGAACTGAGTAATTCAATTTTCATTTGTACGCGTTTGCTTCTCGGCCGCTCGCTTATCGTTTCAATGGAACGGATCTCGATGATGAGAAATCGCCTGTCACCGAGCGAGCGAGCGAGTTGCAGCATGCACTCCGTTTCGTGGTCGGTTTTCGTGATTTCCGCTCGAGACGCGGCACTTTTCGCGCGGTCAAAACGCGGCGAAGAACGTCTAAACAGACGTTGAGTTTCATTTAATGGTTACGAGCTATTTGCCATTTCGCACTAGATGTTACAACGTTCGTAGCTGGCATGCGGCAGCCGCGAAACGTACTTCGATTGACGAATGCATGTACACGTAACAGATTCCCTGCAATTATCTGAGCACCGTGTGTCGAGCACCGAGAATGACGGTCGGGCAATAACAACGGTATTGTACTAGAGTATATAGCGCGTCCATAATGGCTGAGCCATTTCCAGTTCCTGCACGCTGAATCCGTGTCATTACAAAATTCCGCCGCTGCTGAGTCTGTCTTTTCACTTTATTCGCTTCTAATGCCGATATCCTCCTCTCTCCGCGGGACGCAATTTTTGACGCAATTTTTGCGAGAGAGAAAAGAGAAAGATTTCACTCGAGAGGACATTTCGAAATTTACCCTGAAGATTTTCGAACTTACAATAATAAAAAATGAATGTTTCGGAACGCACGCGAAAGCTTTCGTCAACGTTCGATTAATCTAAAAATATTGAGAATTAATCTAAAAGGCTTGAGGAGTGAAATTAATTATTATTGTAAACATTATTATTATATAAATATTATTAAATTTTTAGTGAATGTGTAGCACAGAATTTGCGAGAACGCATGTCGCGATTTCATCGAAGAAGACGCGTTTTGCGTTTTGCTTCAACGAACGCATCCCAGCGACGCTCCGCGCATGCGTGAGCGAGCGAGCACGCGGGGCGGAAGCGCGAAATTCCAATAAGATTTATTAAGAGTTATGAGACCCGATTGAACGCGTCTTATATATGGCAGAGAGATTGGAATAGACGATGCGTCTCGCATTCGTTATCGTCGTCGGACGCAGCGTCTATCAATCTCTCGCGAGAGCTCGGCGTACCACTAACGCACAGTGAGCCCAAATCCGCTCGTAGCGCGACAAAAATATTTTTTTAAGCACGTAATCTTATCACAACAAGACGTTAACATTCATAAATAATCGAAGTAGAGTTAGGCATAGTTGTAAGGAATATACTAGTCGATCATAAAATGATATTAAAAGGAGGTTTCTTTCGCAGTTGGTAATAATGATTAACGAGTCATAATTCGGTTATAGTTACGATCGGTAGTATCATTGATTTCTGACATATTTGACGAAAATTTTATCATAGACCTCTTAGTTCAAGGCATATACTTTATATTGTATTCACTCACTTCTCTAAACGCAATGAAAAATTGTCCCAAAATAAAGTTCCAAATAAAAGTATATTTTTATCGATTTGTTTTCCAACCTCAATCTTCAACTATGTTTCTATTAAGAGGGTAACACTTAGTAACAGTTTTCTCTTTATATTTCTAAATCCTCATTTCGTGACGATTTCAAAATGGTATAACAATATCGGTAAAGGCCGATACAACATTATTTTTTTTTGTCTTTAGGTCTGTTTCACGTAAAAAGTTGTACGAAGCTTCGAAATTAAAGGGTCCTATTCGTCTAAGAAACGTTGCAAGTCGACCTCTATTAATTGAAATTATTATTTCAATAATATTTAATGACAAAGAAGAATGTTCTAAAAACTTTATGAATGAAATAACAAGGAAAGTAAATGCATTTACGATTTTATTACATAAATATCTAACGAATTGTTTTCACAAAATCAAAATTCTGGAGAATAAATATAAAGATCGGTTATCCGGAGAAATACATTTATACTACAATCCAAAGGATCCTTCTTAAATTTATCAAGAGGACAGTCCGAAGAAACTATTCGAAGAAAGTTCCAATCGCTCAAAATTAAGGAAAATTAAGGAAAATATTATTTAAATTCTTATTTTTACTTTTTTTATTCTTCTTATCTTGTTTTATATTGTGATAAATACGAATACTACTAAATGCCAAACTGTTAAATTACTTGTTTTAATAAAAATATGTGTTATGTATCAAAATAAAAATGTTTAATTAAAAAGGAAAAAGGAAAAATCTATTTCTGTGCAACGCGTCAATAACGAGTTTATACCAGCTGAATCGTAACGCGGATCCAACTCCGTATCAGATTCGCGATATACTTATGTATAAGTAACCAGATATCACAGCGAATACGTCCGTGAATTGTGCACTACGCCGTTGCACGGAATTTTATAAATCCGACGTAACGCGAGAAGGCGTTGCGTCGCCGCGGCAGCGACGACGACGACGACGGCCCGGTCGGCCGTTCGTCCGATTATGACCTATGACTATTCGATTGGCCATTATTCACTTGAGAATAATACCCGGATCCTCCTTACGCGCGTTCTCAAATCACCGTCACTGTAGACGCGGCCGTTCTATTCTCGCGTCGTCAAGAAAACGCATAAATCTTCCTCCGACCTTCCTACCGCCGCCGTGCTCTTCTCTTCTCTTCTCTTCTCTCGGACTCCGCGAATATAATCCGACGAGTCGCGCGATCGAGCGGTTTTAATCTCGAAGTTTCCCGTCTCTAATTCAGGTCAAGGAATCGCGCCTAGGTCGCAGCTGCCTCCGGTCTCTCGAAGTACATGGCAGTTTCTCAGCGGAGCCCCGAACTAATTGTCCATCGATACTTCAGGTATGGCTGGTTATCGAGAAACAAAGGGAGACAGAGAGGGAGGGGAGAGAAGGACTACTGCGGTTCACGATACGGTGCAGTTGCCACCTTGTTTGTAGTCCTTTATCGAGAAAGAGTCGATGATAACGAAACGTTCCGTACGGTTGATCAAAGCCGCGCGCTCTGTGCTTGTTGGAGTTTAAACTTGACTCTTGAGTGCTGTCGTCGATTTAAATGTCTCGAGTGTTCCCGCGATAAGATAATTATTGCAAAGCGACGTTAGAGCTGTATCCGTTTCCCTTTTTCATTTGCGATATCTTTTTGGGCGTTGAATGTTTTTATGTCTTTGAAAAGAGAAAAAAAATGGTTTTCGAGTCGCAGAGAACTTGGTTAAAAATGTTCCTTTTCGCGTCAAAAGCAGAAGGGTTGTTTAGTTTAGCATAAAAGGGAGAGTAGCGCGCCACGCGAAAAATCCGTGGAGATCGGGGCAAAATCAAAAATAAAAATCGCTTTGAGAGAGAGAGAGAGAGAGAGAGAGAGAGAGAGAGAGAGAGAGAGAGAGAGAAAAAGAGTATGTCCGAAGAGATAAGTATGGCTATTGAATTTTCGTTCGACGCAGACGCCGCGAATATCGAATTTATTTTTAGTTCTCGCTTCGAGGAGAGCCAATTTATTTCAAGAGACAAGAGCGCGGGGTCGCGCTTTGACTTTTACCTCGCTCAAGTTCAAACGATTAAACGGGAATCTCCAGAGACAAAGCGGGGGCTATTTAGTATCTCCAAGCGCCACTTGTATTTTACGCGGTTCAAATTCCCTCCCTCTTTCGTCCAAGGAGAGCTTCATATTCGTCGTCCCGCGACTTTCGAGCTCCAGTCGAGACGAATTCTCGATTATTTTTCTTTTTTTTCGAACGCTGCCCTTTGTCACTTCCGTTCGCAATTCGCCGAGTATACGCGACACGCGAGTGCGGTTTGTTAGCGAACTTCAGGCCCGACTTACATCGGTCGCCGACATATTCATCGGGAAGTCATAAATAACGAGATAACCGGGCGATATCTAGTATCTATGCTCAAATGGATGTGTCGGAGTCGCGTGTTATCAGTAAATTTAGACTACGACATGGTATAATATGCGAGGCAATAAGTGCCGGTTATCGAGGTAATTTCAAGGCGATATCGAGCGTAAAGGCCGAACGCGAGGCTATAAGCTCTCGTTGCTGTTTTCCACCTTGCGGTTCGAGGTAAGAATAAAGTGGCGTTTACTTTCCGTTGCGGGATCAAAGACGGTCCTCGGTAGGCGCGTACGGAAGAATACGCTTTCGCGTGTTACGTATCGGCCGATACAACAACGGCGAAAATTCGCGGATTACCCGATCCGACGAATTATTAGGTCAATCGGAAAGTTCCGTCCGTTTTCTTGCAAAACGTGTGACTTTATTTAAGAAACCAAATGAAAAAGTACATCAATCAAAATATTGTCTATCGTTAGCGATGACTTTCTTCCATCTTTCGATCAGCAAGCGAATTCCGCGGAGAAAAAAATAACTTATCTTTGGAGGCTATCCAGTCAGAGACTCATTTTTCGACGTCTTCATAAGAATTGAAACATTCGTCAGCAAGTGCGTGTGCCATCGACCGAAACAAGCGGTAGTCGGAAGGGGCGTAGCCTGGTGAATAAGCCGCATGCGGTAACACTCCCCAGCGAAGTGCTTCTTGACATTTCCTTGACAGATTTTGTGACGTGAGGCCGAGCGTTGTTATGAAGCAAAATCACTTTATGCTGTCTCGTTTCATATTCTAGTCGTTTTTCGTGCAATGCTCGGCTCAAACGGATCGCATGTTCTCTGTAGAGATCCCCTGTGACTGTTTGATCACTTTTCAACAGCTCATGGTACAGCACACCCTTCTGATCCCACCAAATACAGATCGTTGCCTTCTTCCCGTGGATATTCCGCTTTGGCGCCGATGTTGAAAGTTGGCCAGGATCGCAAATAGTTTTTCGACGTTTGGAGTTGTCAAAATAAATTCATTTTTCATTCCCAGTGACGATACGATGTAAAAATCTTTTTCTTTGTTGCCTACGAGCACGTGTATGAAAACGTAAAATCCTATTTCGCGCAGATAAACGCATGATCACCACCTGTCATTTATTTTTCGTGATGAGATACAAGAATATGCGACGGAGGAAAACTGAACTCTTCGGGGGCAGATCAACAACGAGGTACTTTGGACTTGTTAGTTAATTTTGACAGGCTTTACATCTCGAAATCTTACTTTGGAACTTTTTGTATGTACACCGTATTCTACGAATATTCTAAAAAAGGATCAGTGATAAACAGTGCTGATTTCTCTCTTTCCTGGTATTTATATTTTTTAAGGAAAAAAGTCATCTCCAGAGCGGAAGAATATCTGATAGTTCTGAAATATCAATACAAAATGTCTAGAGAATGCTG
Organism: Harpegnathos saltator; assembly: GCF_003227715.2. Classification (NCBI taxonomy): domain Eukaryota; kingdom Metazoa; phylum Arthropoda; class Insecta; order Hymenoptera; family Formicidae; genus Harpegnathos; species Harpegnathos saltator. Next base: position 740,660 of record NW_020230719.1, on the reverse strand, counting down.
GAAATTCGGCGAGTAGTATAGAATAGCAAGCTAAGCGATTGAATCTTATGTTACATTACGCACTCATCTTACATTCGGCGCACTGGCAATGAGCGCGCTTAACGAGAGCGCTAATAATTCCGCAATAATCGCGACGTCGACGACAATACGCACAACAAGAGTGCGATAATAATACTATTCTGGAAGAACAATGTTTGATTTAATTAAAGAAATGGAACATGTAATATCAGTGGACCCGCGTAACCTTCGTGGCGATAAATTCCAAGCTGACAAGTAACACACAAATTCTCAGGTTGGATACCACGACAATTGAAGAACCTGCTGCAAAATGTAGATAAGAGTGTGACTTTTTTACAAAAATCAATTTACATATGTATGCCGCATGTTCCTGCGTTCGGTGAGCGAGTTTTCACGCGAGAGAATAAGATGAATTAATACAGAATGTTTGAGATCTTTTGGAAATGAAAATTAATGAAACTGAGAAGAAAAGTCAAGTATTAATTTGCAAAAATCGCAATAATTATTAAGTTATTAATGATTGAAAATGGCCACATCTAGAAGATTTTTTAATTGATGACTTGAAAATTTAAATACTTATCTACAAATGGTAAAGGACTTTTTTGTTCAGAATGACCTAACCTACAATTATGTGATAATCATTGTGTCTAGCAATATGAGTATATTGAACTTTGAATGCTGAATCTTAAACCAGTCGTTAGACACAATAGCCGTCATATAATTGTAGATTAAGTCATTCTGAACAAAAAAGTCCTTTACTCCATTTCGTACGTACCAGGTATGTAAATATGAAACCGGAATTTTGGTATAGAAAATACACGTTTATTGTATGAAAATGATAAAAAATATTTTATTCGAAGTATTGCTCATCGCTAGCTATAAATTTTTCCCACCTGTCTGACAATTTGTGAATGCCACGCCAAAAAAACTGTTGCTCTTTTGAGGCAAACCAGTTATCGAGCCATTTTCGTACATTTTCGTAAGAAGTGAAGCGCTGCTCAGCAAGTGCGTATCCCATCGACGCAAATAAGTAGTAATCGGACGGAGCCAAGTCTGGTGACTTAAGTCGCATGCGAAAGTATTTCCTAACTAAACGCTTCAATCGTTTCCTTCACCAGTTTTGCCGTGTGTGATGGTGCATTATTATGAAGCAAAATCACTTTGTGTTGCCTTTTTTGATATTCTCGTCGTTTTTCACGCAAAGCTTGATTCAAATCGATCATTTGTTGTCGGTAGCGTTCAATATGAACGGTTTCGCCAGATTTTAGCAGCTCATAATAGATCACAACCTTCTGATCCCACCAAACACAGAGCATTGTCTTCCGTCCATAGCGATTTGGCCTTGCAGTCGATGTCGATGGTTCGCCTGGAGTTACCCATGATCTTTTACGCTTAGGATTCTCAAAATATATCCATTTTTTCATCGCCAATCACAATTCGATGGAGAAATGACTTTCTTTTGTACCTGGCGAGCAGCATTTCGCAAGTGGTTTTTCGGTTTTCCTGCTGTCTTTCATTCAGTTCATGTGGAACCCATTTTCCCATCTTCTGGATCTTTCCCATAGCTTTCAAACGTATGGAGACGGCTTCTCGTGTCACATTTAATTGATCCGCGAGTTGTTGTTGCGTTTTGAGCGTCATCCTCATCCAACAATGCTTGCAATTCGCTTGTCTTCAAACTTTTTCGGTGGTCTTCCACCTTCTTCGTTTCTCACGTAAAAATCGCCACGTTTGAATTTTTTAAATCACTCAAAGCACTGTGATTTACCAAGAGCATGCTCACCGTAAACTTCGACAAGCATTCGATGCGATTCTGCAGCAGTTTTCTTCAAATGGTAACAAAAAATCAATGCTGTCCGCAAATCGTAGCTTCCAGGCACAAAATTCGACATGTTTAACGCTATTACAAACTATGCTGTTGAATTGTTATTGATATGAAATTTGTATTGTTGTGAGTTGACGGTAACTACATTGGCAGTTAGGGCCATCTATGGGCAAATTCCGGTTTCATATTTACAGACCTGGTAAGTACGTAAGTAAATAGGCAAATAAGTACGCAAATTTTCAAATTAGTCAATTCAAAGAGCCTCGAGATATGATCATTTACAATTATTAATAACTTAATAACTTAATTATAATTTTTGCAAAATGGTACATGACTTTTCTTCACAATTTGATCTGATTAGTCTTTATAATTTTCCGTTTCCAAAAAATCCCAGACCCCGTACATTCTATTAGTATAATACGCACATTTTACATATGGAGGGGTAGAGAGAGAGAGAGAGGGGAGAGGAGGGAGTGGGAGAGGGAGAGAGAGAGAGAGAGAGGGAGAGAGAGAGAGAGAGAGAGAGAGAGAGAGAGAGAGAGAGAGAGAGAGAGAGAGAGAGAGAGAGAGAGTAACAAAAGATTTTTAAAACCATTTTCTAACGGTTAAATTATATTTCAGTGTTCTTCAGATTATTATATGTTTTATCCAGTGGAAGTTACTCCGTCCCGTGGATTGTTTGAAAATATCGCAGAGACTCTCGAATTTCGGCACTGAGAGAAACTCGAAATGTCTTCCAAGACAATAAAAATAATAAATACATCTCTAACATGCGTGATATATGTAGAACCCCCCCTCCCCAATAAGATAACGATAGATGGAGAAGTAAAATATTAATAGCTTAATAAATAAAATTCGAATTCTACGTCTATTCGAATTTACTTTTGATGTTTTTCTGATACAGAGAAGGTTTTAATGTGTATCTTTAAGGGGATTCGAATGTTATTACTATAAAAAAATGTAACTATTCCAATGCGTTCTTTATTTAAAAAAATGTATAATTCATTCATAGAAATAAAATTATATGTATAATCTCAACATTACATACATCACTTTTTACGTTATTGTTATAATAATGTTACAAGACTGATATTTTATACGTGTACAGAAGTTTTATACGGTATGATAGAGAAAAAATTTATTAAATGAAGTTTATATGGAAATTGTCTAATAGAGTAGAAGAACAAATTTTTTACATTGGTTGCAATTTGAAACCTCAGTAGGCGTACCGTTGATCAAAGATAACATTACTGATGTATACTTATATTTTTATCTATTATAATATAGTAATGATCTTCAGAGATTCAGTCTTTCTAGCAAAAGTTCTACTAATATAATGTACTTGCACTATCAGTAAACGGTTCATTATATAAGTTGAATAAATCACTTAAACTCGTAAAAATAATTAAAAACTTATTACGATAAGACACGTCATTGTCCTCGAAATTTCTACATGCCTTAAGAGAAATAAATTCATTTTCAATTGGTGTTAAATATAATGGCGCACGCAGAATTGTATGTAACTCCTTCTCGTTTCTTCCGAATTTGAAGAATGACTCGGCGGTTACAATAAAAGGATAATATTGATTCTTTAATATTGACATTTTCCCGCTCGTAAATCCCATTCTCTAATATTTGCTTCAAATGCTATAATAATATTTGGTGGCTTATACGAATGCAATTGGTTAACATAATCGCGAAAGGACATGCGGCAACTTTGTACCCGGAGTGTTCTATTATATCGTTTGCAGTTCGAACAAACAACGATATTTACATATACGTGTTGCATCTCTGATCCTATCAGTACAATTTTTAGATGCTTTAATGTCCAAGTTAAAATATGTAGCATAATTTCCCAGGCTAGTATATATATATATATATAAATACTAGCCTATTTTAGATATATAATATATATATATATATATATATTATGCATCTAAAATATTTGAACTCATACGCACATGCGTGCTTATAAGTGCAAATGGCTATGTGTTTGTTGTATTTTGAACTGCCAAATTCCAAATTCGGGCTGCTTTTTGCTTTTTGGAATGCGCCAAATCCGGGCGTATTTGTAAAGCGGTCAACTATTGTCCATTTCTATCCACCCACTCAAATCCTTTCACTAGTTATCCAACGTGACAAACATATTTCCTAGCTGAAAGAAGAATTAACAGGCAACAATTTCAGCACAATGACACTTTCTACATTTTTCGTCTACTTGAGATAAGATTGTAACAATCCTAGTGGAAAGAATAATATCTTTCTTGTGTGCAATAAATATATTTTTCTTTATTGGTGTAGAATTCCATAATTAACATTATATCATATTATTTTTATAGTACAGCATAAAGTAAACGAATTTCTCCATCAAGCAATTGTTCAATTGCTTTGGAATTTAAGTATCATTATTCAGAGAAAAAAATAAATATGTATTAACATTACCTATTGGCAAAAGGGAAAGAAAAAGAGAGGAAGAGAGAGAGAGAGAGAGAGAAGAGAGAGAGAGAAAGAGAGAGGAGAGAGAGAGAGAGAGAGGAGAGAGGAGAGAGAGAGAGAGAGAGAGAGAGAGAGAGAGGAGAGAGAGAGGTGTAACAAAAGATTTTTGAAACTACTTTTTAAGGGTTAAGTAACATGTCAGTGTTTCTCAGATTATTATATTCTTTTCCAGTGGAAGCGCCATGTCCCGTTGACTGTTGGAAAATCGTCACTCAGAGACTCTCGATTCTCGGTACTGAGAGAAATTCGAATTGTCTTCCAAGACAATAAATACAATAAACACATCTCTAACATGTGTGACGTAGAAACGTGTGATGTAGGCTTAGAAACCAAAAAATGTAACGGAAGATGGAGAAATAAGTTGTTAATAGCTTATAAAATAAAATTCGAGTCATACGTTTATTCCATGAATTTATTATTTGATGCTTTTCAGAGAGGGTTTTATACCTAAGGGGATTATTCAGGTATTATTACAATGAAAAAATGCAACTCTAACTCAATGCATTCTTTATTTAAAAAAATGTATAATTCATTCATAGAAATAAATTTATATATATAATCTCGTTAATTAGTACATACCTCTTGCATTATTACAATAATCTTACAAGGCAGATATTTTATACGTATACGGAAGTTTTACCGTGGTATGATAGAGCATATTTTATCAAATTAATTCTTATGTGGACTTGTCTAACAAAGTAGAAGAAATTTTTTACAGTGGCTGCAATTCGAAACCATAATATATGTACTACTGTTGAAAAATATCGTCAATGATGTATCTTTTTATTTTCATCTATTATAATAATGATCTTCAGAAATTCATCTCGCAAAAGTTCTACCGATATAAAGAAAATGCACTATCAGGTTCATTATATAAGTTGAATAAATCACTTAAACTCTTAAAGATAATTAGAAATCTATTACGATAAGACACGTCATTGTCCTCGAAATTCCTATATGCCTTAAGAGAACTAAACTTATTTTCGATTGGTGTTAAATGGTTTAATGCTGTACGCAGAATTATACATAATTCCTCCTTGTTTCTTTCAAATTGGATTTCGATCCGGCGGTTACAACAAATGGACATGACTGTTTCTTTAATTTTGAAATTATTTCCGCTCCTAAATCCCATTTACCAACATCTATTTCAAATGCTATAATTACATTTCGTGATTTAAGTGAAGGCATGTTGTTAACATAATCACGAAAGGACATGCGACAACTTATATCCCGAATTTTCTGTTATATTGTTTGCAGTACGAACAAACATCGATATTTACGTATGCGGACTGCGTTTCCGATCCTATCAATACAACTTCTAGACCATTTAATTTTCAAAATAAATATGTAGCATAATTTCCCAAGCTAGTATATATTGTACATCTAAAGTATTTGTGATTATTATATGAACGACATAGTGCGGATCTTATATATGAAGATAATCGTTTATTATTTCATAATACAGTGCCAACGGTCCTGATAGATAATCGGAATAGAATTTGTTTATATGATCAGATAATTGATAATTTGTAAATGTTTCAATGAATCGTTGCATGTTAACAACATTACGTGTAGTGGCTGAATTAACAAGAGTGATTCTATGATAAGTTAATGATTCTATGTTAAGCTCATTATGTAAGTTTTGATCAGTTTCGAGACACGATTTCAATTTAGTGGAATTTGAACTGTGATGATTTGTTAAATCTCCTGCATTATTCGAACAATAGTTCACGCAAAAACACTCTGTATAAGTTTAAAGATTATGCTGTTCATGACAAATAAAACACGATTTGGCGAATATGATCATTTGCACTCCGTACGGCTTCATATCATGGTTTAATTTCTTTTTGACTAATTCTAAAAGCTGTTTCCTCGACTTGATCCAATTTCCCAGTTTGAAATTACGAGTTTGCCACAAAACCGTGTGACTATGTAAAAGTTTTGTAAAAATTTTGCGGATTCTTCATGTTTCGTTTTATGTTCAAATTTGTGATACCTGCTATAGTAAAAAATCATGCACGAACGATATATTGTATTGAAATCTTCAAAATATGCCTCTAGTGATTTCGGATCTCTCTTGCAAATATGGCAAATATTTGGATTGAAGAAGTTGCGATAAGTATCAGTTTCTGAACAAATATTTCTCAATGGTGACATAGCGTTGGTATCTCAGACATACCGATATTACGATTTTCTTGTTGATGAGTCGACGACACTCTTCTGTGAAGTTATGCTAATATTTTGATGTAATCGATATTTACGGAAATGTGTTATATGTAATATTAATTTATAAATAATGTGCGCAACTCGGTATTTCTTAGCGGGAATAATAAATTCTGCTTCCATGGGTTACGCAGAATCTAAGTTACTGTTCGAGAGCACCAAGAAGATATCTACCATGGAGATATTATGTTATTGTATTTGTGTATTATTATATGTTTATTTATGCTTTTTGCATGTCTCAAGAATCAGCAAACAGAATTGTGTTTGAAAATGTAACAAACCTATTTTCCTTTATTATATATTATTAATCAATTTGCATTTATAATTTGTATTAAGTTGTTTAATAAATATCGTGATGTGCGTCATAAACGTTAGCAATATAACCACCGGCGTCATAGATCTTAAGTGGCATGTATTAATCTCGCTACGATTCCAGACAATATACGAGGGTAGTCCCAGAAGTACTGACCTGACGTAGATAGCGGTTGTTGTTGTGAAAAGAATTACTATGGTGAAAGTACCAACCTTATAAAGTTAAGTTGGAAGTCTTGACGACGCTAGTTGTTTAGTATTTATTGGCANAAACTGCGGCGGAAGGGGAACGGGGAAGACGGAGGGAAGGAGATAGAGGGACCGAGAGGCCAAAGGGTGAGAAGAGGAAGAAGAAGAAGAAGAAGAAGAAGAAGAAGAAGAAGAAGCGGCGGCGACGGTGGTGGAGGCGGTTGCTCCGAGGGATGTTGGCAACACCGGTTATTAAGTAGATGCTACATTGAATGGGTGGATGAATATTTAAGACGTTCAACAAGTTGCGGATTTTTCTTTAATCAGGCTAACCTGCCCCTCTCTTTTCCCATCCTCCGCGCCACTCTCGGCTCTTTCCCGCGCTGCCTCCTCCTCGTTGCTTTTCCACTTGCTGAAATTATGGCGCGAGGCGAGAGAGAGAGAGAGAGAGAGAGAGCCGGGCTGTTTATGCGGACAGAGGGAGAAAGAGGGAATCTCAAGGAGTTCGCCACTCGACGAGACACGGTCTCGGTCATGCCTCGCCGGCTGACTCGACCCGACGTCGTCCCCCGAGTGTCGAGTCGCCGCGGTGTGTTTTTGCGAGCCGGGGCAATCGATTTTTCGCCAATCTCCTTTCGTAATCGGATCCCGCGCCGTCGCGCTACGGCCGCCGCGAATTTCCCCGAGAAATTAAGGAACGGACCGTGCGTTTATTTAGACTTTAAAAGCCCTCCTCGCGACTCCCTCCCCCCCTCTCTCTCTCTCTCTCTCTCTCTCGCGCGCGCTCTCGCTCTCGCTCTCGGCCGGGCGCTGATTTAAATGTGGCTCACGCGGCCGGGATCGATCGATCCCTCGTTCCGTATCCATCTGCCGGATTGGTCCGCGGTAGCGGATAGGTCGATGGACAATCGGCAAGAATGAAGTTTTATTTGCGTCGTGTATTACTCTCTCCGCGAGATAGCGTCGGTCGGGCGGGCGGGAGGGAAAGAAAGGCGAAGGGGCGAGAGTCGGGGGAAGATCGTCGGCGGTGAAGGAGGAGGGCTCACGAAACACTCTAAATCCCCGAGGCAAATAGTTTTTCTTCGATATCCGTCGGCCAGAAACAAACAAGATTCTTTATAGACGGAGCAAACCACTCTTCTATAAGTACACCCGCTCTCTTCTCCCTCCCGCGCCTTGCCAACTCCTCTTTCTCCTCTTTTTCTCTCGCGGCGAGATGCTGCTCGCACGCGCGCGCGTTGTGTGTGTGTGTGTGTGTGTGTATGTGTGTGCGCGCGCGCGCACGCGTGTGTGTGTGTGTGTGTGTGTGTAGGTGAGCGCAGGCGCGTACGTTGTTTGCGCGCGTTCGCTCACGCTCGCCAAAGTAAAGTAAGCTTTTAGCGGAGTGGCTGATTTATCAATGTATTTATTCCGAGATATTGAATTCATTTAGTTAAGTAGCGCCGGCGGGGGCGGCCTCTCTCGCGCTTTCTACAGCTATTTTCACCTTGGCTATAGAGGGTGCCCCGAGCGACGGAGCTCTCGGCTCGGCAGCCGTTCGAGCCGAGAGAGAGAGAGAGAGAGAGAGAGAGAGAGAGAGAGAGAGAGAGAGAGAGAGAAAAAGCAGGCCCGCCGCGCGACTTGCCGTCGTCGATGGACGCTGAGTCGCGGGAAATGATCTTGATGAATCGTCCGCTCTCGAAAATTGCTCGCGGCGAGTGATATACGGCGATACCGGCGATACCGCGCGCCGCTCTTTAATCTCTGGCCCGATTTAGCGCGCAGATTATATTGTCCGAAATAACACCGGCCGCGCGAGTTCCGGTCTCTCGCTCTCTCTCTCTCTCTCTCTCTCTCTCTCTCTCTCTCTCTCTCTCTCTCTCCCTCCCTCGTTGGCGCTTGGAAATCAAAGGGACCGGACGAGACGGATCGACTGGCGGTTCGCGCTTGCCAGTAAGTGCGGCCGTTCGCGACACCCGGTGTATCCGCGGTTCGATACCACGCGCGAGCGTCGATATTACGAATAACTAGTTCAATCTCCTCACTCCATCTGAAAAAATTTGCGCTATCGGAAATAAAATATCGCGCGCAACTTTTTCGTGTAATATTTTTATTGTGCATTTCATCGATTTGCGTCAATCTATGTTTCAACAATTTATCGCCGCATGACGCCCGGCTAATTTGAGATATTCGAAATACCTTTAATCTCGGCTATTAATAATATCGCTAAATGCATTTAAACGCGCGCGCGCGCGTGACCGCCTCGCGCCGGGCCGAAACGGCGGGGACGAAGAGGGGGAGGGGGGCGGGGAGGGGAGAGGGAGAGTCGGCCGGCGACGGTGCGGAGGGGCGACGGGTAAAAAATATAATGCAACAATAAGCCGCGCGGCTTATGAACTTTTAGGTATTTATTATTTGTGAAACATCGCGATTCGGAGTTTCCTGCCCCCCTCCCGCCTTCCGCTCCTCCTCCCCTCCACCCCCGGGGGGTGTAACGATTAATCCTCGACAGAGTACATTTACATATTACAGCATGAGTAATTAACCTGAGCCGAAAGTATGACAAATGTTCTGAATTAATGATGTATAATTAAATCAAGTACCGCGCCCGGGTTGTCTACGTCGGCTACATATTTCCGTAATCAGCTTCTCTCATTTAATTTGCAAATTAACATTCGTAACGCGCGAAACAACTATTTCATAGTCTAACGTGATTAAATCAATCACCTGACGCCGCGCGCGCGAGCCCGCTCGCTCGAATTCGCGGGCGCGCGAATTAAAAAGCCACTCGCCGAATCTGTCGCCCGCTGCGCCGCGGCGCTGGCGCGGCGAGCGGGGGGTATGTCGATTATTTTCGGGGGAGATTTCTTGGCACGGCACGGCCCGGCACAGCGCGTTAATCGCACGCCGCGCGCGCGCGCGCGGCATCGCTTTATCGTCCCCGGCGGATCGGCCACTCGAACGCGCCCGTTCGCTTCGCCACCCTCACCACCCCCGTCCGGCCATTGGACGGACGGGGGTGGTGTATCTAGCGGGAGGACGAGCGCGATCGCGGGACTAATGTCATTTCTAAGTACACACGCCTATCAGCAGCGGCGGCAGCGGCGGCACAACATACAATTTTCCCGATGGCGGCGTACCTGCCCTGCGCTTTAACTATCCCTCGATCTAAATGCACTCTAATGGACTGCATTAAACAGAGAGATGGTCGAGCGGCGGGGCCAGGGGGTGAGGGGGAGGGAGCTCGGGGCCGGACGGGGGCGAACTCTGCGGCCGTTCGAGCACTTTGAAAGGGACGTCGTCCGGAGACGCGGCGCGTCGGTTAGGAGGCTTCTTCTCTTTCCAGCTCTCTTCCCACCCCGCCCCCCCCCCCATTTTTCTCCCTTTGCCGCTCGGGGAAACCGCGGCCGCCGTGATTTTTCCGCGATCGCTCGCCGACCCGATCGAGCCGTCGGCAGCGGGAGAAGCGGCGGCGCGACGCGGTTTGATTATTTATATTTAATACGTTATAAACTTGTCCGCGGCGGCGGCGGCGGCGCGGCTCGCGCGCTCGTATTCATTCGATGAGTATCGATGAAATCAAAACGTACGCGACAATGAAAGAGAGTTTTACCATTTCGGTGATTTCGCTCAACCGGCGAATCGGACCAGTTTATCCAAGCATAGTTTTCGGCTAAACGGTTCGGCCGCACCAATCATTTTGTTCACTGATGCATTATACACCACTCTTCTCCCTCCCTCCCTCTCTGCCCCCCCCCTCTCTCTCTCTCTCTCTCTCTCTCTCTCTCTCTCTTTCTCTGCGCGTCTTTCTCCCATATGTACACGCGCGCATAACCGTCGTGCGCGCGGCTGCGCGGAGGAAAAGTGAAAAAAAAATAACTGTTCGCTTGGCAAACAAGAAATACAAATCCGCTCACTTACTAACGCCTGGTCGTTTATTTTTTAAGCGCGTATTGGTACCACGAATTTTCTTCGCGTGACCCATTCGCGCGCGCACGCATGCGAGAGAGAGAGAGAGAGAGAGAGAGAGAGAGGGAGAGAGAGAAAGTCCGCTGTACGACCTAGTTTTTAACGGTGTTTCGAAACGAAAATAACTTTTAATTATTTGGAAGAACAGAACTGTGCGAGAGCTGTTGATAGACTTTATTTAATGAAATTTGTAATTTTAAATCCGTTACATTTTTATGGGAAATGAAAATTCATATTTAAATCGCGCGTTCGTTAATTCGTCGGACAAAAAAGAATCAGTCTATAGAGAACGGGATTAAGAGCGAGAGAGAGAGAGAGAGAGAGAGAGAGAGAGGGGGGGAAGAGCGGACGAGGAAGAGAGCAAACGAAAGAGGGAGAGAGAGAGAGAGGGAGAAAGAGAGAGTAATAGGAAGGAAAAAGGTTTTAAATCATCGAAAGAGATAACCACCCGCCCGTAACGTATCGTAAACACGAGACGATAAAAAAAAAAATGCCCATCGCCGCACGCGAATAACGCGACGCGCGAGCGAGTTAGCGCGGCCGGTCGGTCGGTTAAAAAGATCGGACAACTAATGACCGGAGCCGTTGAACACACGATGAATTAGTTATTCCGTATGCAAATCCGACCCCCTTTTTTCGGGTGGGGGGAGGGGAGGAGGGTGCCGGCGTTTCGGGCGCGGCGATCGCGATCGAAATCCGAATCGCGCGTTTCGTTTTGCGAGGGCGTTAACGCTGGAAGGTATCCGGCCGCGGGTCACGAATTTATGATCGCGGCGCACCTCCGGATGAGAAAAATCGCGAGAGAGGATCGAGAGAGGATGGGGCAATGAGCGCGGGACGGAAGGGAGGAGGGGGGGAGCGAAGGCGAGCGGCGCGCGCGGGACGGCGAGAACGGGGAGGTGTGTGACGACGCTGAAAAAAATGCCAGCGACACGCACGAAAATAAAAATGATTACGTACCCCGCCGCGGACGTACGTGCGCTGCGTGTCACGCACGCACACGCGCGCCCACGCGCGCACACACGCGCGCACGCCGGCGTGTATCGGAGGAGGAGCGGCGGGGGCGAGAAGGAAGGGGCGGGCGTGTGCAGGGATGCAGGACCGTTACCGCGATGTTTTGTAATTTAAATTAATTGAAAAATATGCACTGTGTGTGTTGTCCGATCGCGCTCGTGTCGCTGGAGAGAAACAGCGGCGAGAGGAAACGCGACGCAGGGGAAAAAAAAGGAGAAAAAATGCGTGAGCCGCGCGCATGGGCGAAGGGGGGAGAGGGAGCGGACGAGTGCAGCGCGGAAACGCGCGCGCGAACTGCATCGAGAGGGAGAGGGAGAGAGAGGGAGAGAGAGAGAGAGAGAGAGAGAGAGAGAGAGAGAGAGAGAGAGAGAAGGTCAGCGGAATGCAGGTACACCGCGGGCCAATCATTCGCGCCGGTCGGCCAATAACTTATTGGTTTTTCACGTACGATTTGATTCATTATCATTCCGTTATTTATATTTGTACGACCTGCTGCGGATTTTGGGGATTTGTGCCGCGAGTGGGAGAAATGCAGCGGGGAAAAATGCGGCGCCGCAACTCGCCGGAACTCGCGCGCCGCGCCGTTGATTGCGACATGTCGCTTGAGCGTGAGAGAGAGAGAGAGAGAAAGAGAGAGAGGGAGAGTGAGTCGGTAATCGCGGTATAATCGCGTCGTTCAATTCGACGACGACTCGCGCGCGACTTTCTCACGCGACTAATTTAAGAATCGGACGGCGCGCAAGGCTCGCCTCCGCTAACGGGACTCTGGCGGCCGTCCGTTGATTCGACGCAACGAGGACGGGAGAGAGAGAGAGAGAGAGAGAGAGAGAGGGGGAGAGAGAGAGAGAGAGAGAGAGGGAGGGAGAGAAGTATCAACGCGTCCGAAAATGCAGCGAGCATCTTCGCTCTCGCCGGTGACTTTTTTTTCCTCTCGCTCGGGGCGCGAAGGAGGAGGAGGCGAAGTGGCGGAGAGGCGAAGGGAGAGAGAGTCTCTCTATTTATTCGCGGTGGAGCTGCGACGTCCGCCGATATTTCGTCCGGAATACGTTTGCACGTAGACAATTCCGGAAAGTCTCTCGCCAGGACTCTCGCAGACTCCGCGCTCGCGTCCCTCCCGCGCCCGCCTGCGCGCTCACTCCTTTTCCAGGTCGAGGCGCCTTAATCATTCACGAGGGCCTGACGGCGGGCGCGCCTTTAAACGATCCAACTGAAATTCGTCCGGACGTCCAACGTCCGAATTTAAATCCTCTCAAATATTGAACGCGCGCATCCGGCCGGGCGTACGTGTACACTCGTAACTTCTTTTCCTTCCCATCCCGGCTGCCATATATCTATATACGTCGTTCCGCTACTACCCCCGGCCGAACGCACCCCGTTAAACCCACTCGACTCGACAGCGCGCGCGAGAGAGGGAGAGAGAGAGAGAGAGAGAGAGAGAGAGAGAGAGAATCGTCGAAAAGCCGGATATAATAATGCTCGGATATTTCGGAAAAATGCACGCGCGCGCCGCATCGACTTCTCCCCCCTCCCCCCCGGCCACTGGACGGAGATTAAAAGTCGCGGCGCGAAATCCCGCGGAACTCGGGGATTAAGTCGAGCAGCCGAGTGTCGAGAGAGTGCTGCGCACCGATATTGTTATCGTCCGATGCGGTGTACGCAATTTGCCGATTTCCCGCGGCCGTGGAGCGTATCGGCCGGCGAGATTCAAACCGCTCGTGAAATTCTTAGCTCGCTTCCGCTTCAATCGCCGATGCGATCGCGCGAGATGGGGAAAAAGCGGAGGTGGGCGACAGGGCGACACTCTCTCGCATCTAGTCCGACGGCTGCGCGGCTTCGAAGGAGAGACACGACTTCGAAGAGAGTTCGATCGCTCGGCTGAGTTTTCGCGAATGATCGATCCGCTTCCGCGCGCGCGCGCGACGACGATGAATATTCGTCCACTCAAAACAGAAGTATTCTACTTGTGAAGTGATTTTTCCCATAGTCTCGTGTTCTAAGCGAAGCATTTTGCCGGAAAAGGATTCCTCTTTCGATAAAGCGATTAAAGTGAAGCATTCATCTAAAATTAGTATTAGATACTGTTCTGACTGTTTTTTTTTTCTGATTTCAAGAGGATCTTATATCAATCAATTTTTCTCTTATATGAAGAGAAACATGTTGATTCGAATGTCGACTTTTTTGTTCAGTCATGCTTTACCTCCAGACATGAATGAAAAAATAATTATGTGCTAATGAGACAGAATATTTGGAACGCTTTTTAAAAAACGTATGTGTGTCGCTGTAACATGTAACGAAGATAATTTACCCATATTTGGTGAAATAATTTATAATCTATTGCAAGAAGTTGAATAATATATTCTTCCTTTAACTATGTTTCATACAATTGGTTATGATAAACATCTTTGTAACTATAAAGTCTATGACGAACCTAATTGGAAATTTGTTTATTATAATGATCTTATTTCATTCGCGCCTTCTTATTGTGGAGAGCCGGAAGTAAGAATCTATATATAATATTATTTTTTGCTGTACATTATAATAATTTTTTCAATTTAACCAGTATATAAGAATAAAGTACAGTAAGAATAAATAATAATCCTCTTAAAAAAAGATTAAATAATCTATGTGTAAGAGGGAATTTATATTAAAATCAATAAGATTTGCGTTGTACATGTAACATATAATCCCTCTAATTTTACAAATAATGTGTTTATAATATTTTCCTTTTAACCTTAGAGGAAGCCTCTTGAGGCCATGTGTAAGAATAAAATCCTCCAAAAATTTAGATGATTCCGTTCTGAAATTATTTTTCCTTTGGGTGTTAGTTACACGACGCGGCCGTGTGTGTGTGTGTGTGTGTGTGTGTGTGTATGTGTGCCTGTGTGACGTCGCCGATAATTCGACCGGGACTTGATTACTTTCGTTAATTAGGAGCCGCGGTTTCGTCCGAGCCCGATCTTACGGCGTGCATCCGCGGCTCTCGTTTCCTCTCTCTCTCTCTCTGAAAGAGCGATGCGTCGTCGTTGTCGTCGTCATCATCGGTATCGTACGCCCTCGAAATATCTTCATTAATAACCGATCCTTTTCACACCGACTCGCTAGCACCGCTCGAGTCTCCGCACGCGACAGCCGCTGTCGAACAAATCGAAGGCGAGTGCCTCGACTTTACGATCGAATAAAACGCGACGATCGACGCGGCGGCGAACGTCGCGAGATCCGCGAGCTCCGTATTAACCTCGTGTCAGCGGCTCCCCTGCCCTCCCCCTGTCGTCCCCCGCTGTGTGCCCCGACCGAGGAATCTTCGCTTCCGCCGGGGCGGCTTTCATCAAATTCCGATTAAACCAATCGATCGTTCGCCGCCGGAATTTCTAAACCAACAGCAATTTGTTTCTCCTTATCGCGCGACCATCGAGCCACTTTCTCATCGTTAAAACGATGATTGTTGTTGTCGATTTCCTGTCGCCGGGCTATTTACCGTCCGGCGAATTAACGATCCAATGTTTAACGTTAGTGTTTAACAAAATGAGATACAATGTAAGAACAGGAAGAGTTTCTCGCGCGTTTTTTCCACGAACCCCGACCGAGTGTCGTCCTTATCGTCCTGGCAGCTCGCCGATTCGGCCAAGTCGATCATCGATCGGCTCGTCGGGATCAGGCGCGAGGTCCGCGCGAGTGATCGACTCGCAGTCGCGTTCACGGGGAGAAGTAACACGACGAAAGCAAAATCATCCTCGCCAACGCCAAGTCGGCGCGTCGATGCTAGTTTGCGTTATTTTTTAATTAAACGCGCTCTCACGGGGAAGGGGGCGGGGGGGGCGATAAAGAGCCGATATGCTCGGTATGTATTATCGTGATAATTAAAGCCCGGCGAGATGCCTGGATATTAAATAAACGTTTCGCAATGGCGGCCGGCCAAACAATGTCAAGAATTTTGATGAAACCGCCGAAACGCGTTTCGCGTATTTATCCGCGCGATTAATTCGCCCGTCGACTTTTTCTTCCCGCCAGGTGCGAAACTTGGTGGGAACTTGCTTCGCGGCCGCGGGGCGAGAGGGGACGAGAGGGGAGTGGAGGGGGGAGGGGAGGGGGAGGGAAGAAAAAGGATGACGCGCGGCGACACGAGGGCGATATTTGAAATATCTAAAGGATCGATCCCTCGTGATAATCTAGGACGTTATTTCAGTGGTTTAATACCTTTATGGCACGACAAGAACGTTATTAGCATCGACCACCGCCGTCCTTTCCCTTCCGTCCTTCCTCGTTCACTTTCGCGTTCCTAAATTTAATTAAATTTCACGGTTTTTCGCGATTAAGGGACGGCGGCGACGGCGGCGGCGTAGGAGGCGTTACAAAATTAGTTTCGGCCCGGGATAATGAATTTCGTTAATTATGCCCGCGCGAATCGGCGCGAGCGTCTTAATCCGTACGAGGCGAGTCGATGATAAGAAACGCGCATGTTTAATGGCCCTGCCTCCGGGGGAAGGGCCGAAAAAGGAGGAAGTCGCACCGCGTCGGGCCGTCGGTCGGCCGACTGACGTTTGATGCTTCGTTCTTCCACAGCGTAAGCTTTTTCAACGCGACTTCTATTCGCAGCCGTGACTGCGCGGGCCTGCCGGAGTTTCAGATTTGCGGCAACAATTCTAAGGAATTAATTAATTCGGAAAAAATGACATTTCCCAGTATTAAAAGCACTCGAACTTTCGAAAGAAGTCGTTTTGGCCACACCACGGGATCTTGTTTTGTTGTAAAGGACTTATTTCCCGATATTCCCCGATAAGTTCCAACAGGAATTTAAGCCTTTGACTTAATCATCAAGCAATTTTCGAGGCCCACTGCTCTCTCTCTCTCTCTCTCTCTCTCTCTCTCTCTGAGTAGAAAAATCAATAGAGCTTTGGTAAGGGCCTGATTATTTTTCCCGAACATTAATCGGGCCTTAGTACACAGAGAGAACGATTTAGTTGAATTTAACAAACGCTTATTTGGAATAGTCCAAATAAATTTTTTGATTGATCAAACGAAGTTTTGTTTGACGCAACAAAAATATTTTGTTGCAGCTTAGTTCCAACGAAATGCTTTTGTTGCGTCAAACAAAATTTTGTTCGATCAATCAAAAAATTTATTTCGACTATTCCAAATAAGCATTTGTTAGATTCAACTAAATCGTTCTCTCCGTGTAAGGTTAGAAAGACAAAGACCCTACAAGATGTGTAACAAATGGTTTATTAACGGGTCCTTATAAGACATTACGAGGGCCTTGTGAAGCAATATTAATAGGATCTTATAAGGAAATATTTTTATCATTGCTTGAGTAAAAATATTCGTTCTTTTCATTTCAAGGAATGTAGACTGTAATTTCTTTACTTATTTATAATCTTGTTAGTATGCAACAAAAACTTTTTGAAAATATGGCATACAATAATGTTCGGGGTCATAGCGTACACGATAGTTTTCTGGAAGAATCCAAAGTTTCTCCTAGCTTCGATATCGCGAAGCTCACGCGTGATCGATGCGTGCTCAGCGCTAACGGAGATCTCGTCGCCGAATGTTGGACCACGAGATCCCCGGCTCCTCAAGGTACGCTCCTCAAAACAATGTTTACTTCCGCGTTAGCCGTGTATACCGGGCAGACCCCAAACGTGCGATCACGGCGTGAACGAGTTACAGCCAATCATTATCTGCCAGCTAGAGCTGCAGAAAGATATGTAAGTGAGACCGAAGATTCTCTTCTCACTCTGCTTATTTGTCTTTTCTTCCGATCTCAACGAGCGGCCGCGATCTTCACTAAGTTTTCTGTTCGCACGATCGGTGCTATTACTTCGTCGTGGCTGCACTCGGTTACGATTTCGTGAAGTCGCTCTCTGTTCTTCGCGCCTGGGTCGCACGTCACTCTCCGACGCTCGATCGCGCACCCACTGGTACATCGAGGTACTCAACGCGCATTCAACGTGCATTACTTTTGTGTGTCTTGTATCGTAAGATTCGCAATCATATCCATTTTCCGTGCGCCGTCGGCGAACGTTGCGTCCGCGAACGCCCCGCTTACCTGTCGCGAGATACCTTACGTCCGCCGGTCTACAGCGCAGATTTCCGTCGCTCGGCCGTCAAGTCAGACACTTCCCAAAATCTCCGCTTGTAAGTCCGCGTCTTACAAGCCGAACAAGGCGCCTCAAGATTTCCGCTCGATCGCCCGATTGTTCGCCGCCGTGTACGGCTATTTCGTTGTACATTAAAATAAACTTATTTTATGTGTAATCGTACTCGCTCGGCTTCTCTGCACTCCTATCCTCCTTATGGCGATTCAAGAACGCGTACTTGCGCTGTGCGATACTGCGCGATCGCCATCGGCGGAACCCGACGGGAACAAATAGAAGATATATTAGGTGTACAACTTTGCTTCCGCCGTTTTTTTTTCCGAAATTCGAGGCTTTATTGTAAAAGAACCGGTTGTACATCTATGATTCAAAGTATTGTCCATCGCTGGCCACTACTTTCTCCCATCTTTCGGGCAGCGTACGAATCCCGCGTTGAAAAAACTGGTCATCTCTTGAAGCGATCCACGAATCGATCCAATTTCTTACTTCTTCATAAGACCGGAAGTGCTGGTCAACCAGGCCGTGTGCCATTGATCGACAACAAGTGATAGTCAGAGGGAGTAACGTCTGGAGAATACGGCGGGTGGGGTAGGACTTCCGATTTCAACGTTTCCAAGTATGTCTTGACCACTTTCGCAACATGGGGGGAGTCGAACATTGTCATGCTGCAAACTCACTTTATCGTGTCTCTCGTTGTATTGCGGCCGTTTGTCTTTCAATGCTCGGCTCAAACGCATTAATTGCGTCCCATAACGATCGCCTGTGATTGTTTCAGTCGGTTTTAACAGCTCATAATACACTACGCCGAGCTGGTCCCACCAAATACAGAGCATGACCTTGGAGCCGTGAATATTCGGTTTGGCCGTCGACGTGGACATGCTCATGATTTTCTGCGCTTGGGGTTATCGTAATGAACCCATTTTTCGTCCCCAGTCACAATGCGATGCAGAAATCCCTTCCGTCTTTGCCTTTCAAGCAGCTGTTCACAAGCAAACAAACGCCGTTCAACATCTCTCGGTTTCAACTCGTACGGCATCCAACTTCCTTGCTTCTGAATCATTCCCATGTCTTTGAGACGTTTTGAAATTGCTTGTTGAGTCACTCCCAATTCTTCTTGACTTTGACACGAGTCTTCATTAAGTAATGCCTCCAATTCTGCATCTTCGAAAACCTTCTCTCTTCCACCGCTATGCCGGTCTTCGACGTGAAAATCATCGTTCTTCAAGCGTTCACCAACCAACCACTCACGACACGTTCTTTCACTAATAGCGGCCTCACCATAAGTATTTGAGAGCATTCGATGAGCCTCAGCCGCAGATTTCTTCATATTGAAGCAGAAAATTAAAACCTCCCGCAAATGACGAGAATTTGGCTCGTAAACTGACATTTTCAATCGAGAATAACTTTATGATGCGGACACAAATTGACTGATGTTTCTATGGGGTTATGTTGACAGATGCCCAAGTTTATTGCGTGACGTCTATGATCTATTTATTTCGACCACTACTTACCGCGCTAAAGCCATCTATAGGAAAACGGCGGAAGCAAAGTTGTACACCTAATATATATATATATATATATATAAATATATATGGCTTTACAATAAAATATAGCATTCTTTACACATAAAAATCCTGCTACAGTTCTTATTAAAATTTACTGCATTTTAGAACGAAAGCAATACTAGAACAATCCTTGGAAGAGACTGATGAATATGGCAACTAATAGAATTAATAAAATTTGTTTTTAATTGCGTCATAATTAAAAGATTTTTAAAAGAACCAGATAGAGTGTAACCTATTAAAACAGTACTAAACTATGAAAATTTTATTACACGCTTCAGATGTTATTAATTTCCTATATCAAAACTTGATTTTACATATTTAAAGCATCCTTAAAAGATCCTTCTAAGGCGCACATCAGTATTCCATGTTAAAGTGTTATTTCATAAAATCCAAGGTATCTCTAATAAATCGTCCTAAGGCCCTCATCAGTTTTCCTTATCAAAAGCTTATTTCGTAAAATCTAAGGTATCTCTAAGAGATCTCAGAGTCTGATGTAGTATCCTTTTTTAGGGCATCCTACTTTTCACCTTATCGGGATAATCTTATACTTCATGAGGATGGCCCTAACAATTTTTTGCTCGGGTTTTTCTCTGTGGAGAGAGATTAACTGTCACTTGAATGGACGCAAGACACAAGGCTTGTGTCCATTCATGCCTTTACGGCTTTTCGATTCCGATTTCATCCCTCAAGCGTCGCTCCCCCGTATCCATCGCGTTGCACCCTGCACGCCCTCGCGGTAACGTTCTCGCGCTCGCGGAATCTTCGTCGAGAGTGATTTTACGGCGATTTGCGATTACCGTCAGCCTCACGCGCGCGCGCGTATTCCCCGTTGCATCGACAGCGAGCCTCGTGTGACGAAATGACACCATTAACGAACGAGCGAACGAGTCAAGAGTCATAAACGTCGCGACGACGCGGCACGGCCGCTTTTCTTCTAATTTCATAGCTGTTAGCCCTAACGCGCCGCGCCGGCTCTGCCTATTCTCTAACGCCCGCGTCACGCTGCTCCGGCAAAAAATGGCTGTTTGCGGGCTGATTTTTGCGCGCTCGCGTCGACGCGCTAATCCCGCCATAATGCTGCGTATAATGGCTCGTTAGCCGCCGGATTTATTCGGCGGCGACGCGCGCGCGGATTTTTCCGCCGCGCGTCCGGTTCGCTAGTGAAGCGCAAAAACTCTCCCCCGCTCTCGTGACAAATGTAATTAGGAATATTCTCCCAACTCCGTATATCGCCGCGAGAAACGCGGCCCAAAATGTGCGCGCCTCGACCGGACTCGCTGTGCGACGACGTCATCGCGTCGCGTCGATTCGAATAATCCGAATACCATCGAGATTCGACTCGCCTTTCGTGTCCGCCGTTTCCGCCTCCGTGTACCCTGAAAAACGCCGATCCTCGCCGAGAAAAAAAGAAACAAAGGAGGAAGAAGAGTAAGAAGAGACCGGGGAAAATTGGATTCAATGCGTAATTGTAGCCGCAGCTCCCCCCCCCCCAGGCAAAACTGACGTCACCCTCATCCCGATCGCAAGATCGTTTGTCGAGCGTGGTCTAGCGAGCCGAGTCCGCGTTTTCCCCCTCCCCTTCCCTCCGCCTCCCCCCAGCCGCCTCTTGCCGCATTTTTCCAAACCCCCTCGCCCGAGCCGCTCTCCCCCGCTCTGCCCCGGGGGCAAATTGTCGTCGCGTGCGATTCCCCCCGGGGGTTTCGGAAAGGACCCTCGCGAGGAAGGCGGTCTCGAATTTCCATACACGCACCGCAGACCGCCGCTGAATATACTCACTTCCGGCAATAGATTTCCTCCGTCCCCGGGCCGCCCCCGGCCCGCGCGCACCCCCTTCCTCGGCCGCGGGGCTAGGATAGTTAGTTAGGGGTCGGAGGGGTCGCGCAGTGGCGTACACAATCGGGGCTATTGTGCGCGGTGATTTGTGGGGACGATTTTTTGACTTCCGCCCTTCGCGGGCGCTGGAAAACGACAGAGAGAGAGAGAGAGAGAGAGAGAGAGCGAGAGAGAGAGAGAGAGAGAGAGAGGGAGAGCGCGCGCGCGCGCGCGCGCGAGTCGTGTCGACTGCCCGCCGCCGCTCGAGTCGAGGGATACCCGCCGCTAAATTATCGGAAAGACTGCCGGGTTAAGGGTCGATTGCCGATTTATTTACGACGGCTCCGCGAAGGATCCGCGCAGGAGCGCGAACGCGTTGTATTCGGCTGAGCTCGCGGTTCCTCCCTCCGTCTCCTCGCTTGTTTTCGGGCCGCGCTCATACAGTCGCTCGGAAAATTCGAAGGGACAACAGGAGAAAACGAGCGAGAGGGGCGGGCCGGGGGGAGGGGGGTGGCGTAGAGTCCGCGTCCGGACGGCGGTTTCGCGGTGCGGATTAAAACGAATTACTCTCGGGTTGTACACAGTTAATTATTACGAATCCACGCGGCTCCTCGCGCGGCGGAGGAGGCGCGTCCCTCCGCGCGATGCATCTCGCACGCGACCGCATCTCCCTCCCGCATCTTGCGTCTTTTTCTTCCTCGCCGCGACGGCGGAGGTCACGGGCCAGGACTCAACGCTATACTTACTGGCCACCAAGCTCATCATCTCACAGACATTTCATTATATGAATCAGACAACGGCATCCAGCAGCCCTGCCTCCTCCTCCTCCTCCTCCTCCTCCTCCTCCTCCTCCTCTTCTTTCTCCTCCTCCTCGTTCCTCTTTTCTTCCCTCTCCGCCGCGCGTCCTCGTCGTCCTTCTCTTGCGCTCTTCGCGCGAGAGAAGCAACACCTTCCCAGCAGGAGGAAAGAAGAAGGAGCAAGGGGAGGGAGCGAGGGAGCGACATCCGACCTGCGATCTCCGATAGGCCCGGCTTAATTTCTGATTGGTATTACCGCAGCGTGAACGGTCCCGCGCGCGCGTTCGGCGATTATTGCAGTCGGATTCGCAGCCGTGAGAGCGCCCGCGCCGCTTTTTATTCCTCCCCGCTTTTCCTTTTATTTCTCGTCTCTCCCTCCCCCCGCGCGCGCTCGCGCGCGGGCGGCTGTGTTAACGCCGCCGAATCATCCGATCGCGCAACGCTTTTTCACGGTTCAGCGAGACGGCGGAGAGAGAGGGGGGCGTCGAAGCCGAGCGGTGTGATTTTTGAATTGCCATTTAAGCAGCGCCGAAGCACCGACGAAGCGACGACGGGCGGACGGATGAGAGCGAGAGCGAGAGCGAGAGCGAGAGCGAGAGAGAGAGAGAGAGGGGGGGAGGGAGAGAGAGCGGGCATGTTCGACGTGGGAAACGGCGGGATAAAGTATTCATACGAAATACGCGGATGCGCGCCGGCCGATTATAGACGGGCAAACATTTGTGTTAGAGCAGGAGAGAGGACAACACGCACATACCTGCAACTCTCGAATCTGGGTTAATGTGCACGAGCGCGTACGTATACGTGCGCGGGCGCGCGCGCGCGCGTGTGTGTGTGTGTGCGCGTGTGTGCGCGCGTGTGCGCGCGCTGTAGGTACCTGCACGTGTAATCAGTGCTAATGCGTCCCTAATGGTGACTAAATACCAAATCATAGTTTGATGCGCTCCCATCAACGACGCTGCATCAACGAAGTGTTGCGTCGACAAACAAAATCAAGCCGGTCGATAGCTGCGAGCGCAAAAATCCCGCGCCGAGCGCGCGCGAGTCGCGACGTCGCGGAGAAGCCGTTGGCGGCCGAGACTCTCGGCACGCTCCGCAGGAGCGAGTCGATGTTTTTTTCCGGGGGAACATTCGAATGGATCTTGTCGCGATATACCGCGGCGGAGTTCCACCTTTCGTCGTTGCGACTAATTGGAAAAATTAATTCGTGTTGCAGATTCAGCGGCGACTTCGGCCGGCAGGATGCGAAGGGGAATGCGGCGCCGAAGGACTCGGTTCAAGCAGGTTCGGCTCGAAGGTACGCTCGTAGACTCTCTACGCTTCTCCGCTTGACCCTTTGGAGTACAGGTTAACTCGGTTTACGGCCACAAAGGGCTAATATGCACTCGGTATATCCGATTAACGGGACGATTTGTTCTTCCGCGTTTGACACTGCTTGCGAACGTCGCCGATCCTGAGACCACGCAGCGGCTCGGTGTGTGAAATAAAAGTCAATGTGCGATTGCTCGGGTAGACTTGCGCGATCGTCACGAGTAGGCAAATTTACTCGCGTTGAGTGAGCCGTGAAATTTACATCACACCGCGGTGATAACTTTGCAATAAGTTTGTCGAGAGTTGCGCTCTCTCAGATTTTCGAATAATCGTTTCTGATTTATCGCCGGATAAACGTATATAAATCGCACGTAACGAGATGCAAGATCGCGTTTTATCGTGCAGTCTGGGGCTACATACTCGGATAGACAGTTGTGTGTAAATTCTGCAGCAAGTTTCTTTATTGTCTCCGTAGACGGTACGAATGTATCGCTCAATATGGAAGCAACACGTTCTATGGGAGACTCGACGTCCAAAAGAGCCGAGTTCTCTCGGAGCTCATTCTCGTAAGCAGAATGTGATTGAACACAACAAAAATTGGATCTAATTATTAATTAATAATATTAATATAAAGCGACTTTTGGAAACGAAAAATTGTGAAGATTAATCAGATGAAACTGAGGAGAAAAGTTAATTTTGCAAAAATCGCAATAGTTACTAAGTTATTAATGATTGAAAGTGACCACGTCTAGAAGCTCTTTTAATCGAAAGTTTGCGTACTTATTTGCAAAATGGTAAAGGATTTTTCTGTTCCGAATGATCTAATCTACAATTATATGATGGCATATTGTACCTACAGGTTCAAGATTTATGATTCAAAATTCGATACATTCATATCTATCCCTAGACACAATAGCCGTCATGTAATTGTAGATTGGGTCATTCTGAATAAAAAAGTCCTTTATCATTTTGCAAATAAATACGTAAATTATCAATTAAAGGAACTTTTAGATGTGGTCATTCTCAACCATTAATAACCATTTTTGCAAAATGGCATTCGACTTTTCTTCTCAATTTCCGATCCGATTAATCTTCACAATTTTTCGTTTCCAAAAGATCCCGGACACCCTGTATATACACATTAATATTAATAAAAATAATATACAGGTACATTTTTCTTTTTTCATAACCTTGAAACTTTTAATTTTTAATATTGGGATGTTATTTATCAAGTTTTGTAATGTCGATTACTGGTCGGACCGAGAGACATGGCATTTAACGTGTTAAGCTTTATTACGCATCGCGAGATTTCGCACGCAGTGAAGTTTGCTGCTAGATTTACACGCATCCGTCCATCTACGTATGTGTATGTACGTTGGGCGAAGTGTTTCGTATTTATTTGCAAAAGGATAAAGGACTTTTCTCTTCAGAATGATCTAATCTACAATTATATGACGCAATCTATAATTATACGGCAATTGTGCCTAGCGACAGGTTCAGGATTCAGGATTCAGGATTCAAAGTTCGATACATTCATATCCATAGCTAATAACTACTGCGATTTTTGCAAAATGGTACTCGACCTTTCTTCCCAGTTTGATCTGATTAATCCTCACAATTTTTCGTTCCCAAAAGATCCCGGACATCCAGCATATATTCTTTTTAATATCAATAAAAGTAATATGCAGATACATTTGTCCTTTTTTTCATACTCTTAAAACTTTTAATTTTTAATATTAGGATGCGTGTGTTATTTGTCAAGTTTTGCATCGTCGGTCACCGGTTACTGAGAGACACGACGTTTAAACGTGTCAAGCTTTACGCATCGCGAGATTTCGCACGCAGCAAAGTTTGCTGTCAGATTTATACGTATCCGTCCATCTGCGTATGTGTACGTTAGGCGAACTGTTACGCTGAACACCCTGTATACGTATCATTTATGAAAACTGCAAAAAATTGTATGTATGTGCATGCGTGCATATGTGTGTATGTGTGTGTATGTGTGTGTGAAATTCTAATAATTTAATATTCTATTCGAGGCGGAATATTTTAATGGTCGAACAATTTTGGATTTTCATGGCTGAATAATTTTGATGGTTGTACAACATTGCGCAATAATTTCGAAACACCTCATATATTCGGGTTATAAAACACACAAACGCCAGGCGTAGAATAGAAATACTTGATAAATTATAAAAGTGTCTATTTATGCATATGCAATCGCCTCTCCCTGCAGGGCGAGGGTGGTTCTTCGAGATGAAGGGAGAGATCAGAAAGCGATGTTATGGTTGCGCGGTTTAATCAATCGATAACCCCGCCCCCTCCCCGTCCTCTCTCTCTCTCTCTCTTTTTTCTCCGGCGCCTTACCCTCCCCTCGGCGTAAAGGGGTGGACATTAATTTCCTGGTTTAATAAGCGGACCGCGTTTATTAACGAAGCTGTGGCCCGAAAACGGACCGAGCGTGAGCGCGCGCGGGGTTATTTGTTTCTTAATTAGAAAGAAAACTTTGACTCGCTTCGGAGGCGACGATTATCGTTCCCAACTCCCATTAGAACTCGTTAACGCGGTATTGGAACGATACGTCTCTCGCGGGAGGGCGTACAGCATAGGACCTCGTTTAATCACGCGAATCCACCCACTCGATAGTAAACAACATTAGCGCAGCTCGACGAGAATATTTCTTTCCTTGTTTCTCGTCTCTTTTCTTTTTTCCACCTCGAACTCGTGTTCCGCAGAAAAAGAGAAGCCTCCCTCCCTCTCTCCCCTCTCTAGCTTTGACCGGAAAACACGATACGAATTTAATTCTATGAACTTGCCACGCAAATGAGATATTTCGCTCCTTGTCGGCTCGTGCGAAATGTAGCGGTACAATCGCGACGTTAAATTTAACATTGGGAAAATAATTATGACAAACATCGCGCTTTCACCGGGAATACGCGCGTCGATTCTATTTTTTACTCCCGCGCAACACGCTCGAGCGTAACGCTGTCCTCCGCTCTCTCTCTCTCTCTCCCTTTTTTATTTGCGACAATTATTCCGGCATTTAATTTCGCCGTTGAAATTCTCGAGACGCGCGCGAATCAGGCGCTCACAATTAATTGTACAACGCAACGAGACAACTATTGCACACGCGACAACGGAGGGAAAAAAATAAGCAGGAGCGACGCGCGGAGGGCGACGCGCGAAGGCAGGCGGCGTAGGGCGGCGGCGGGGCGAGAGGGAGGGGTGGAGGGGAGGGAAGGGGGGCAGAGGACGGGGACGGGTCGCGAACCCGAGGCCGGTATTAATTTATACGATAAGCAAAGCGCACCAGTTTTTCCAGTCTGTTGAACAAACTGCTTACGTCTCCCGCCGCGAGAAGAACGGCGAGGTGGCGGACTATGCAGATGAAAGAAAACTCGTTACAGAGTGACAAGTGCCCGGCATCCTCATAATTATCACATCCAACGTAATTACGGAGTACGTGCCTTATCCTAACCTAACTAACTCCAGCTCCATAAACGACTCCCACGCACGGACAAGGCAGGTTTCTTCTTTTATGCACCTCACCGGAAACGTTTAAACGCGCCGCGCCGAGCTGCGCTCTCTCTCTCTCTCTTTCTCTCTCTCTCTCTCTCTCTCTCTCTCTGTCTCACTCGCCGGAGAAATTAACAAAACGATTATAAAATCGGTCGCGTCGCTGCGCGTTTGCCTCTCGCGTAATCCGCGAAAATATTATCCATCCGCTCGCGCGTGATTCGCCGACTACGTTGAGGCTGCTTGGGGCAGGGGAGGGGAAGGGGAAGGGGGAAGGGGGAGGGCAGGCGCGTTTTCGCCGATGACGCTAATTTCGTCGTTAAAATTCACGTCCGCGATCTAAAGAGGATCCGCCGTGTTTGCGCGCGCGAGGCCACCGGCCGCCGCGGCCGCGCGACCTCGCGAAATAATCGAGTCAATTATATAGCCGGCCGGAAGTGTCGTAAAAAACGCATCTACCCTCGGTGATACGTGGTTATCCGGCGCGTCCGTGAGCGCGACGACGACGACGACGACGACGACGATGGGCGTCTCCGTAGCATCCATCCATCCGCCCACGCATCCAGAGCGCGGCTGGCTCTTCCGTCGAGTTTTATTCATAGCGTCGTCCCGCTAATAAAAAAACTGCGCACAGGGACATTAAAGTCTCGGCGGGCGGCCGGCCGGCGCGCGGCAACGACGGCGAGAAAGAGAGAGAGAGAGAGAGAGAGAGAGAGAGAGAGAGAGAGAAAGAAAGAGAGTTTTTCACCGATGAGCTAATTCGCGGGCCGAGATGGGCGTCTTCGAAGGAGAACATCGACGGACGATATCGGCCCGACGAGTCGCCGCCTGACCACGCTCGCGATTCGACCCATCGCTCGTTCCTCGAGTGGATCTTGCCCATTGGATCCGCGGCTCACAGATAAACGTGAGCGAATCGCACTCGAAACTCCGTTGGCAACGTAAGACTGTCCGTGTGATGGTCCGAGCAAACGATTCGGCAAGATGCGGATTTCAGAGAAAAATAAGGCAACTCTAAATTTACACACGTGTCTGTTTCGGGAAATGGGAGACTCTCGGGTGTCCAAATATTTTCAAGCGCGCCAACGTCCAACGTAGAGTTTCTCTCTCTCTCTCTCTCTCTCCCCTCCCCTCCCTCTCTCTCTCTCTCTCTCTTTCTATAGATAGATCGGTATAGTTCTTTAGATCCGCCGTGGAGAATCTCCAGCAAATTGACGGCGCCACTGCTCGCGGCTACTTTGTGCGTGCGCGTTAACAAGGTACACACCATATCGTTAAAACATACGCGGGAACGTACGTGAGGGAGATGGGGTGAGAGAGAGAGAGAGAGAGAGAGAGAGAGAGAGAGAGCGAGAGCGAGAGATAACGTTTTCGCGCGACCCTGTGTTGGCGATCGTAAAAAGGGCGCGCGTATTCCTCCTTTTTCTCGCCCCTCATCGTCGCCCCCTCATCTCGTCGACGCTCACGTACAAGTATCCATACGGCGTGGAAGTACTCGCGTTATGTACCGACAAACTCGAATCGAGTATGCTTTACGATCGGTTTATTCGCGGCCGGCTCGTGAGACGCTTCAAAAACGGCCAACGTGCAACCGCTCTCCATTTTTTATTCCGCTCCGCGCGCGCGCGCGTTCCGTTCTATTCTGTTTCCTTATTCCTCGTCGCGACGAGCGCGTCCCCGCTATGCCGCGCACAGTGTGGCGTCTCATTTATATTCGACGATATCCCGAGATCGTACTTTGACCGCGAAGTCACGTTGGCGTTTGGTCGAAGTTTTTTCTGCCCGCGTTAACCGTCGCCGCAAACGCTGCCGCATTTTGCAACTTCGTGCCTACCAACGGCCGCACGTCGCCATTTTCCGTTTTTCTCGCGTTAGGTCTCGTACACACGTACAGAGAACTCGAGGCTTGTTTCAGAAGTATGTAATACGCGGTTAGCCTCGATAGCCCATCTGCATTTCGTTTATCCCCTCAGCTTTGAGTTTTCACTTTCTGTCCCCTTAATTTCGGCACCATCGCCTTTTTATCGACGTGCGAAATCTCGATGGGACTTGGTGACGCCAAAGAAACCGGAAAGAGCAAGTTGGCTCTTGTGAAAAGCTTGGAATTTGGCCTGGACGTAATAACGGTGATGCTTCCCGCAGAAGCGAGAGAACAACCTGGTCGAATACAAGACGAGACTTTCGTCGAAGGGTTTGACAGTGTTGTTTTCGTCATGCGTCCCGTGCGGTCACCGAGATTGGCGGCGGACGTTTTGGCCCCTCTTGCTACAGCCCTGGATTAACCGCTTAGCAGTCGGGCGAAAAATAACTTTTCGTGCCAAAAGTGCGTTGGATTTTTTTTTCTTTTTCAAAACTACACCCAAATTTCATTATAACGGTTTTTGGGGTTGCTGAATCCGAATATGAAATCAGATTTCTGAAATTCAAAATGGCGGATCCAATATGGCGGACTAAAACAAAAAGTTATTTTATTTGAATGATACCCGACACTCGGGGGCTTTCGAAGTTGCCGAATCTGATGTCAGATTTTCAAAATTCAAAATGACGGATCCAACATGGCGGACTAAAACGCAAAAACTTATTTTATTTTAATGACACCCGATATTCGGGATTTGTCAAATCGCTGAATCCGAATCTTATCAGATTTTTAAAATTCAAAACGGCGAATCGAAAATGGCCGATGAAAATTCGAAAAATCCTTGGATTTCTATAAAAATTGGTATCTTGTGGCTTATTGAAGTCACTGAATATAAATCTAAAACCATATTCTGAAAATTCAAAATGGCGCATCCATTATGGCACATAAAACATAAAACTAAAAAAAGAAATCTCGAAGTAAAAAAAGGATAAAAAATTTTTAAATGAAGGAAATTAAAATACATAAAATACAAAAAAAGTTAATACACAAAAAAACATTGAAAATACAAAAAATTAAAAATACAAAAATATTAAAAAAATTAAAAATACAAAAAAGCATTAAAAATACAAAAAAAATAAAAAACATTAAGAGCACGAAAAAATATGAAAAAAACGGAGTCGAAAACCACCACGTCCTCGTTTCGTGACTCTGGGTACGGCAGAGAGCGGGATTTAGGAGTAGTTGAAAAAAAAACTCTTATTTTTTAAGTATTTCAATTACTTTTTCGAATTTCGATTTGCTATACTGAATGCGCCATTTTGAAATTTTAGAATACTAGGTGCGCAACTAAGTTTCCGGGTTTTTCTGATCAATGAAAAATGGAAAATTTCAAGAGAAATACAAAAAATGGCTTATTCAAAGTATCGTCCCTCGTTAGCTACACATTTTTGCCATCTCTCTGGCGATACATGAATACCGCGACGATAAAACGACGCGTCTTTGGACCGAAACCATTCATCCAACCAATTTTGCACTTCTTCGAAATTGGCCAAGTGTTGCCCAGCCAAGCCATGCGCCATCGACCGGAACAAGTGATAATCGGAAGGAGCCAGGTCTGGCGAATACGGCGGGTGCGGTAGCAGATCCCATTTTAGCGTTTTCAAGGTATCCTGGACGATGGAAGTGCGATGGCACGGAGCGTTGTCGTGCTGCAATATCACTCGTTCGTGTCTCGTGTCGGCTATTCTGACCGTTTTTCGAGCAATGCATGGTTCAAATTGATCAGTTGTTGTCGGTAGCGATGCCCATTGACAGTTTCGTCCGGCTTCTTTTCAGCAGCTCATAGTACAGGATTCCTTTCTGGCCCCACCAAACGCAGAGCATTGTCTTCTTTCCGAAGCGATTTGGCCGTGCCGTCGATGTTGATGCTTCGTCAGGTGAAGGCCACGATTTTTTGCGTTTGGGATTCTCGAAATATATCCACTTCTCATCGCCAGTAACAATTCGATGCAGGAAACTCTTTTTTTCATGCCGCAAAAGCAAAATTTCGGAAGTGGCTCTTCAATTTTCCATCTGTCTCTCAGTCAACTCATGCGGCATCCATTTTCCTTCCTTTTGAATTTTTCCCATGGCATGTAAACGTTTGGAAATACCTTGGCGAGTCATGTTTAATGTCTCCGGCAAGTTGATCTTGTGTTTGCGTATCATCTTCATTCAATAACGCTTGCAGATCGGCGTCCTCCGGCTTGTTTTTGGTCTTCCGGAGCGCTCCTTGTCCTCAGTGTCGAAATCGCCACTTCTGAAGCGTTTAAACCAATCTTCACAGGTAGTTTTCGATGGTGCATGTTCGCCGTAGGCCTCCTCAAGCAAACGACGTGCTTCAGCTAGACTTTTTTTCAAGTTAAAGCAGAAAAGCAAAGCTTCCCGCAAATGCTGTTTATTTGGCACAAAACTCGACATCTTCGTTGTTAGAAAAAATATTTTTGCGTTGCGATATGTGTTGGTATTACGACTGGTTATTGTTAACAGATGTCCAAGCTATAAAAAAAACCACAACTTCAGACATGTATGTCGACTACATTTGTCGTTAGCGCCATCCATGTGCGAAACCCGGAAACTTAGTTGCGCACCTAGTATCATATTAGATTTATATTCAGCGACTTCAATAAACCACAAGATACCAATTTTTATAGAAATCCAAGTATTTTTCCAATGTTCAACTGCCATATTGAATCCGCCATTTTGAAAATTTAACATCAAATTCGGATTCGGCGATCTAAAAAAACCGCAGAGTATCGGGTATCATTAAAAACGTAACTTTTTGAGTTTTGGTCCACCATATTGGAACCGCCATTTCTAAAATCTGATTTCAGACTCGGATTCAGCGACCCCAAAAACATATAAATACCAAAGCACAATCAAATCGTAATAGTATAAATAGGTTTTATTTTAAGATTTCGAATTTTCGACCGCCATATTGGGTCCGCCATTTTGAATTTTGGAAATCTGACATCAGATTCGGGTTCAGCGGCCCGAAAAACATAAGTACCAAAGCACAATCAAATCGCAATAGTATTGGCTTGGCAAATAAGTTCGTTCGGTTTTCTAGAGTAGAATAAAACACAATTTTTTGATACACAAGATAAATTTTAATCAATTATATATTGGCCATCTTTATCGATGACCTCTAGCCATCTTCATTCACCAACTTCATTGTGCCGCGTTCGCAAAACGTCGGAGGCTTATCGGCAAGAAACTAATCCAGGTGATTTTTAACGGCCTCTTCATCCTTGAAAGTTCATAGAGTTCTGCAGCGACTGGAATAAATGATAATCGGAAGGGGCGAGATCCGGTGAATACAGAGGATGAGGCAAAACATCCCAGCCAAGCTGAAGCAATATGTTCCGAGTGGTCAATGACGTATGAGATCTGGCGTTGTCGTGGCGCAAAAGGCGACACCCTTGCGATTTGCCAATTCTGGACGTTTTGTGCGGATTGCTCGGTTCAATTTCGTCAATTGCGAACAGTATACAGTTGAATCAGTCGTTTTGCCTGACGGTAACAGTTCGTAATAGATGACACCCTTGAAATCCCACCATACGGAGAGCATTATTTTCTTCGGATGCAATCCCGCCTTCGAGGTTGTTTGCGGTGGCTCGCTGCTGTGCCCCCATGATCTTTTACGCGTTACATTATCGTAGACGACCCATTCTTCGTCACTCGTCACCATTCGTTTCAAAAATGGGTCGTTTTCTTGGCGTTTCCGTAGCGAATCGCAGATGGATATGCGTGTGGTCGAGTTAGCCTCGGTTAATTGATGCGGCACCCAAACATTAAGCCGAGAAACGTATCCCAGCTGGCGCAAATGCTTTTCTACGCTTGCGTGGGATACGTATATTCAATGTCGTAGCAATCTCTCGTACCGATTGGGATGGATTGACTTCGATTATAGCCTTAATGTCACTTGAATTAATCTCGGTCGGGCGGCCGGAGTGGGGCGCATCATTGACGTCGAAATCTCCAGAACGGAAATTGGCATACCACTTTTGGCATACGCGTTCTGTTAAGGCATCATCTCCATACACACACGGCATATCTTTTTATGAGCATCCGCAGCTCGTTTACCCTTTTTTACAATAATAGAGCGAAATGTGACGATAATGCACGTTATTTGTTTCCATGTTCACAGTTACGCAGCACACACAATACTGATGTTAGCCAAACCAAACACGGCACAACATAAACAGTGAAACATAACCTTTCAAATGTGTATTCGATTTGCACGATAGCGCTGAGAAAAGAAAAGCGAATCCGCATGAAACTTACACTGAAACAAAAACCGAGCGAACTTATTTGCCAACCCAATATAAATATGTTTTTTTTTTTTCAAGATGCTCATATATGTGTCATAAAGCAAAAGTGGCACGAGTTTTATTTGCCCTTATATGTGTCACACACAGCTAAGCGGTTAAGAAAGAAGCGCAAGCGGTGCTCGCTCGCTGATTGGCTGACCGCCGTATTGGTCCCGCAATGAAGAATCTTGTGTGAAACCCCAAACCTAATTGGCATATTGTAAATGACAAAATAATATTTGTCATGTTAAAATAATATTTGTTATTCTCTTATAAAAATATAAAAATTTTCTTATAAAAATGTTTTATTTTCTTACAAAAAACATTTTAGGCATCCATGAGGCAAACGAAAAGAATCAAAGTAAATATTGAAGTGAGTAAGGTTATTATGATAATAACCTTATTTGCCGAGTAGAAAAATTAACAGGACTCTGGTAAGGGCCTGATTATTTTTCTCTCTAACATTAATCGAGCCCTAATAGAAATAGAAAGACAAAG
Organism: Harpegnathos saltator; assembly: GCF_003227715.2. Taxonomy (NCBI): domain Eukaryota; kingdom Metazoa; phylum Arthropoda; class Insecta; order Hymenoptera; family Formicidae; genus Harpegnathos; species Harpegnathos saltator. The sequence goes on along the minus strand of NW_020230719.1, from coordinate 706,837 downwards.
GCCCTGCAAGATGTATAACAAATTAGGTCTAACAGGTAGTTGTAAGGCAATATTAATAGGGCCTTATAAGGAAATATTTTTATTATCATTTGAATAAAAATAGAAGGAGAAATATAGACTGTAATTTCTTTATTTTCTCATAACCTTGTTAGTATACAACAAGAATTTTTTATTTTAAAAATATAGTATACTTTACAATAAAATATGTAGCATTCTTTATATGTAAAAATCCTGCTATTGCTTTTATTAAAGTTTGTTGCATTTCAAAACGAAGGCAACATTAGACAAATCTTTGGAAGAGACTAATGAATATAGCAACTAATAAAACTAATAAAATTTAAAACTAATAAAATTTGATTTTAATTGTTAGTAATTATTATTATTATTAATTGCTATTAATATATATTAATTTAATTTAATTAATTTAATTTAATTTTTTTAATCTAATTAACTTATTTTAATTAATTTAAATTGTTTTCAATTTAATAATTAAAAGGTCTTTAAAAGAACCAGATAGAGCGTATTTGCTAAAACACAATGACAATTTTATTACACGTTTCAGATCTGATAGGTTTTTTTTAACAAAACTTGATTTTGTATATCTAAAGCATCCTTAAAATATCCTTCTAAGATCCGCATCAGTTTCCCATGTTAAAATGTTATTTCGTAAAATCTAAGACATTCCTAAAAGATCCTTCTAAGGTCCTTATCAGTTTTCCCTATCAAAGCCTTATTTATTAAATCTAAGGCACTCCTAAGAAATTCTTCTAAGGCTCTCAACAGTTTTCTTTATCAAAACCTTATTTCGTAAAGTCTAAAAGGTATCCTTAAAAGATTCATTTCGGAACCTGACCTGTGGTAATAATGAAGCATCCCCTTTTAAGGCATCCTACTTTCGACCTTACTGGGGCCTCATGCTTCATGGCCCTAACAATTTTTTACTCATCAAGTTATTTTAACGAAATGTTGATATCACGTGGTCAATTACAAAGGTGGTCTGCATTTCTCGACTCAACGTGATATTCCATGACTTTAAGAGTCTCTTATTTAACGTTATTTGGAATTAAAATAAGAACGTTTTGGAATGACTTCCAATTGCATCAGATATGCAGGTTGCTTTGCTTACAAATGGACAGCTGTGGCCCAACATGACGACCATGGCAAGCATGAAAGGGGTAACGCTTGCGCTTCTTTCTAGGGCTTTGCTTCTTGCCGATTGTTTCGCACCGAGTCGTCGCGATTCGAGCCGACGGCTGACTCGTCATTGCCGCGTGGACTTCTTGAAACATTCAATCGGGCGTCGTCGAGCGGTGGCATCGCGTTGATTAACACGTTAGTTTCTCGAGCCGAATCGTGTTTGCGCGGGTGTCAGTGTCGGTGTTAGTGTCACTGCCACGATGGAGCATCCGAAGCGGTCGAGAACGGAGTGCTAGGGTGGGGTACGCGGACGCAAGAACGTCGACAACGGCATGTCGTATATGTCCAGGTATGTCAAATCGTTTATTGTACGGGACGTCCCCGATTGGGACGGAACGTTCAAGGTACTCACCCACCGAGAACAAGGAGACGGCCGAGAGTCGAAATTGTCAGGCCGGTAATTCGCAGTTTATCGTTACTTAACCCCTCGGCGGAATCCCGGCGGAAACGCAACGTTGCGTTCGCACGGGAAATCGCCCTAACCGGACTGCTGGAAATGCAGGATACTGTGTTTTCATATTTCTGGAAGTTCGGTATCTCTAAAATTGGGTCTTTGGATTTTCTTTATGATGAGCTTGAAATTTCAAAATTCAAGATATAATATGGCCGGTCGGAAATCGAGAAAATTGTAGGAATTCTTTCTTGGGGTCGCCTTTTTCGATGATGAGTTTAAAGGATAAAAATCCAAAGTGGCGAGTCGTCCAGTCGATACGGATGTTTAAAACAAAGCGCTGACGTTGTATTAGGTACAACTTTGCTTCCACCGCTTTCCTATAGATGGCTTTAGCGGTAAGTAGTGGTCGAAATAAATAGATCATAGACGTCACGCAATAAACTTGGGCATCTGTCAACCCCATAGAAACATTAGTCGATTTGTGTCTGCATCATAAAGTTATTCTCGATTGAAAATGTCAGTTTACGAGCCAAATTCTCGTCATTTGCGGGAGGTTTTAATTTTCTGCTTCAATATGAAGAAATCTGCGGCTGAGGCTCATCGAATGCTCTCAAATACTTATGGTGAGGCCGCTATTAGTGAAAGAACGTGTCGTGAGTGGTTGGTTGGTGAACGCTTGAAGAACGGTGATTTTCACGTCGAAGACCGGCATAGCGGTGGAAGAGAGAAGGTTTTCGAAGATGCAGAATTGGAGGCATTACTTAATGAAGACTCGTGTCAAAGTCAAGAAGAATTGGGAATGACTCAACAAGCAATTTCAAAACGTCTCAAAGACATGGGAATGATTCAGAAGCAAGGAAATTGGGTGCCGTACGAGTTGAAACCGAGAGATGTTGAACGGCGTTTGTTTGCTTGTGAACAGCTGCTTGAAAGGCAAAGACGGAAGGGATTTCTGCATCGCATTGTGACTGGGGACGAAAAATGGGTTCATTACGATAACCCCAAGCGCAGAAAATCATGAGCATGTCCACGTCGACGGCCAAACCGAATATTCACGGCTCCAAGGTCATGCTTTGTATTTGGTGGTACCAGCTCGGCGTAGTGTATTATGAGCTGTTAAAACCGACTGAAACAATCACAGGCGATCGTTATGGGACGCAATTAATGCGTTTGAGCCGAGCATTGAAAGACAAACGGCCGCAATACAACGAGAGACACGATAAAGTGATTTTGCAGCATGACAATGTTCGACTCCCCCCATGTTGCGAAAGTGGTCAAGACATACTTGGAAACGTTGAAATCGGAAGTCCTACCCCACCCGCCGTATTCTCCAGACGTTGCTCCCTCTGACTATCACTTGTTGTCGATCAATGGCACACGGTCTGGTTGACCAACACTTCCGGTCTTATGAAGAAGTAAGAAATTGGATCGATTCGTGGATCGCTTCAAGAGATGACCAGTTTTTTCACCGCGGGATTCGTACGCTGCCCGAAAGATGGGAGAAAGTAGTGGCCAGCGATGGACAATACTTTGAATCATAGATGTACAACCAGTTTTTTACAATAAAGCCTCGAATTTCGGAAAAAAAACGGCGGAAGCAAAGTTGTACATCTAATATAATCTGCCATTATAAATCATATTTATTCGTTATTCCGGTACTTCGTTACTTTGTAGACTTCAGATCACAGTTTTGTGTATTTTCGCTATTTAATATTTTCGTAACAGACGTCCAGTTTTATTTCGGTGAGGTAAAATTGTGATTTTAGCCGCCCGGTAGTGCGTCCACTATTTTATGTTTGAAAAATGTTCACTTCATGTTCGTAAACATGTGAACTCAGGAACCCCCAGACACTCAGGATTTTATTAACATTGCTCGCGATTTTTGAACGTTCATTTTCCGACAGCTTAAGCTCTTTTGCGAAATTCGGCTTGCCAGCCAAAGGGCTGACAGATAATTAGGGCTTGCTTCCAATTCCTGATTATTCATTAATCTGTATTTATTTCACGCAAGAGATGTTAATCCAGACTGACAACTAACTGACCGAATGACGGCCCATGAATATGAACCTCCAATTAATTATGTTCTCGATCAAAGGTTATGAATAATTTGCGACTATGAATGCCGGCTTTAGCTTCTAACATTGCAATTGTCGCGGGCAAGTTTATTCGCCCTTTGACTCGCGAGTCTTTCGACTTCAACACGGCGATTTCTTTCCGTTTTCCCGCGGCGTATTCATGCCGAATTAATTGTTATATATTCGTGCCGAATCCAAATTTAAAATCTCCGATCGGAGCGCCGCGTTATCGGATACGCAACCTGTCTTTGCCTTCACACAGCCGCCTCTCTCCTTCGCCACTTTTTCATTTCCGATTTCCAGCAAAATTTCCAATGTTGAGAAAAAAAAATAATGATGATTAAAGGAAATATATTGTTGCTGCGTTTATACTCATTTCGATCAATTAATATTTGCTCGATGTTATTTTTAATTACAATCGCTGAATGAGAGACGAGCGCTATATTGTTACTTTTTGTCGGAGCATCCGACAAGGTTAGGTTAGGTTAGGTTGACGGCGGAGATGATTGCAATTCGCAACGAAATTAACAATTTTCTTCCTCACGCGGCCTGTCGAACCGCGGAGGGGTGGGAGGGAGGGAGGGAGGAGGGAAGGCAGTAAATGCAGATGGAATATCGAGATAACCGAGCGCGAAACAATTGCGGATCCTCGCCACGCGACAGGAAACGACGAGCGAGCGACTGCTTATGACACGAAGGTAGACTGACGTGGATCCTCCATGTTTGACTGCAATTTGCGGGATTAATTAATCGAAGCGGGTCAACGTCGAGCCGAAATGAAAGCAGCCTTCGACGTCGCTCGAACCGATCGGCGGGACGATTTCTTCGAACGCTCGCAGTCGATAAACAATCTCTCGCAATTTTGCCAACACGTCCGTCTTAATCCTCGCCGAACATTGTTACATCGTTTCAACCGCTTACGAGGGTAGTCCCAGAAGTATCTGACCTGACGTATAGATAGCGGTTGTTGTTTGAAAAGAATGACTGTGGTAGAAAGTACCAACCTTATAAAGCTTAAGTTTGAAGTTTGTCGACGCTACGTTGTTTGGTATTTGTTTGGCAGCCATCAATTGTGAACGCTCTCAGTGAATTTGTAAACATGGAAAAAATTGCTCATCGTTATGTGACACAATACTTTCATTCGAAAGGCCTCAGTCCAACCAATATCAAAACGGAGCTAGATTCTACTCTGGGGGAGTCTGCTCCTTCGTTTACAACAGTAAAATATTGGATGGCAGAGTTCAAACGAGGTCGTACAAGCTGCCAAGACGAACATCGCAGTGGTCGACCAAATGAAGTGACTATGCCAGAAATGGTGAAGAAAATCCACAAAATGGTATTGGATGACCGTCGACTGAAAGTACGCGAGTTAGCAGACATGGTAGGCGTTTCAAAAAGTGCTGTACGTCGCATATTGACTGAAAATTTGGACATGAGAAAGATGCGCAAGATGGGTGCCGCGATGGGAACAAAAATAGCATCGTGAGGATCTTTCAATCGAGTGTTTGGCGAAGTTTCGCAGCAATAAAGCCGAGTTTTTGCGTCGATTCATAAGTATGGATGAAACATGGGTCCATCACTTCACACCTGAAACGAAGGAACAGTCAAAATAATGGACCAAGCTGGCTTGATGGCTATTTTGAGGAGCTCGACGATTCCCACTATAAATAAGGTATCGAAGCTATTGAACATCGCTGGGAAAAGTGTATTGAGCTATGAGGAGACTATGTAGAGAAATAAAGATATTTTTTCCCAAACTTTTTGTGTTTTCTTTGTTAGGTCAGGTACTTCTGGGACTACCCTCGTAGCATCCCATTCGCTCTCGAGCCGCGGCAAAACCGTTCATTCGACGTGATCCCTAATTGCTCAGTGCGGCGCAGAACCGATAGAGCGAGTTCTATTCGCGCCGTTAGATACGCATCTATTCTACTCGACGTAACAAGACACGCTTGTCATTGTCGTTGCGATCTGACGTCACTATACGCCATCGATACATGCGCGGAGGGAGGGGGAGAGAGAGAGAGAGAGAGCGGGGGGACTAGGGGGGAAGATTCATGATACACGATTTCGGACGTCGTTTTCAAGCTCGGGAAGGGGGATCGACGCATGATGATTCGACATTATGCTAACGACTTGATAGAAAGGCACGCATTTGGCGGCGTATTCTAATTATAGCAATTAATAATTGAGCGCGCACGGGGCGCAGAGTGGAAACCAGCCGTGCCGGCGCTGCATAACCATTCGTAAATGCGTGTAACAGCAATTGCGCGGCGTTTAGGCGTAGGTAGGCCGCGCATCCAATACGTATTGAGCGAGCGATAAATCATGGCTCTCTCTCTCTCTCTCTCTCTTGCGCGCGGCTTATTACCAGGACCGTTCGTTTATGCCGGTGAGTTATGCCGCCGGCTAAGCAGGAGAAGTAGAAGGTAGACATTTTGTTGTTCGCCTAAAATCGCGGCGATGCATCCGAAATTAATCGACGAGAGAAAGAGCGAAAGGGAGAGAGGAGGGCGGCAGAGGAGTGTTTAATTGTCGTCCTTACCCTTAATCGCGCCGGCATGTCGATTCGAGTGGTCGAAATGACGTTGTTACGGGCTCTCTTACAGAGAACCAGGAGAGACGCGGCGCGGCGGAGCCGCGCGAGCGTGTACGCGCATACGTACGCGTATAAATATTTCACACGTGACACGTAACGAGTGAGCGAGAGTAAAGCTTAAAGGGGCCTCGGTGCGCATCGCGTCTTGATTTACGCGAGAGGGGCGTGCCCTACGGAAGCCGCAATTAGTTTATTAATAATTAGTGAACGAGCTGCTGCCGCCGCCGCCGCCGCCGCCGCCGCCGCGCGCGCGGATAAAGACGCTCCCCGAGCAGAGAAGGCGAAAGAGAGATCGAGCGAGAGAGAAAGAGAGAGAGAGAAAGAGAGAGGGAGGGAGGGAGAGAGAGAGGGAGGGAGGGAGAAGTCGTTTCATGATACATCCCATTTATTCGTCAACACGAGCGGCGATTGCGCGACGTCGGGAAACGAGGCGATCGGAAGCAAGCCGAAGAGCGGCCGAGAAAGTGACGACCTTCGGATTAGCGCAACAGAGCGGGAGGATTCGAGAACGTGGAAATTCGTCAGGACCGCGCGGCTTGCGGGTCCGCGCGTCGCGCACGCGGTAAATCAGTTAATCGGTGGAAGAGATAGCGAGAGCACGGCTATTTAAATCGCGCAGGACGCGGCGGACGGTGAGAGGAGCAGGAGGCAGAGAGGGGGCGAGAACCACGCCGGTGGCCTGGATCACGTTTCGGAGGCGGGGATCGCGAATTTGCTTAGAACGCGGGTGCCGCGCACGAGTGCCACGGCTCTGGCATCACGTGCAACGTGATATTAGATCGTATATCGTCGGTAAATATATAGCGCAGAGAGAGAGAGAGAGAAAGAGAGAGAGCGAGGGGAGGGGGGTTGGCGCGTAAAAAAGTGGTTTGGCACAGGCGAAAGAAGATTACAACACGGGTATCGGCCGTCTCAGAACATCGCTTATTTTATTACACCTCCCGCGAGAACAATTCTACTTTGGAGACCGGCGCGCGCAAACTCGCCAGCCGGTCGACCGCTCCGTTCGTTTCCCCCGCGGATCAGGATCGAGCGATCCTGAGTCCTGCGCGGGATCTCTCCTCGGCAGAGATTGCGTGCCTTCCCGCGAGCGCGTCATCGCTGTTTCCTTTTTTCTCACGTCATTCGTCCACGCGCGAGCAGGAGCGTCCTCTCTCCGGCGGGCTCTCGTCGCGATCTCGGCGTGCTCGTTAAGAGGGCGCGATCTCCTCCTCCTCCTCTTAACGACAGGCGTCGCGGGGCACTCGACCGCGCGCGCGGTCTATCGGCCGAGTCAGCGCGAAAGCTCGTGGAGTCGTGGGGAAATTAAATTTTTTTCCTCCCTCGGAGATCCGAACTCCACTCGGCCACAAATTCATAAGATTCAATATGTCGTGAGCGGGGCCGGGGCTGGAAGGCCACGAGGGAGGGAGGGATGGGGAGAGGCGCCGCGCCACCGAGAGAGAGAGAGAGAGAGAGAGCGTTGGCCACGCGCGAGCGTGGAAAGGAGGGACGCGCGAGGGTTTTATAGTTTACATCAAATACGTGCTCTTCCTTCCTACGAGCGCGTGGGACCCGCTAATCTTACACGTACATGTGCGCGTCTGCCCCCCCCCCTCTACTTTCCTTTTCGCTGTTCTCCTCCTCTCTCTCTCTCTCTCTCTCTCTCTTGGCGCGTCGTTGCATATTTACCCGCGATATATAAACTAATATCACGTGGCACGTGACGCCAACATGGTGGCACTCCTGACCGGCAGTCGCGTCTTTAGCCTCCGCCGCTCGTTGGAACAATATTCGCCGATTGTTAAGTAGGCTGGCGAACGAGGGTCGCCGGCAACGGGAATATATTGCAAAATATATGAGGAAGCGGACGATGAGACGAGAGAATGCCGCGAGGAACAGCGAGGCTCGCTCCATCGCTCCATCGGGCGAGCGATCGATGGGCCGCGGGGATAGCTTGGACTTGAGTCCGCACTCGAGTCTCTCGTCATTTGCCGAGGAGCGACATAACGATGTGTGACTGGAATAGCAGCGACGGGGAATCCAGCCCCGCTGGATGACAACGGAGAGGGAACAGGAGCGGAACCGACGGCGCTTGTTCGCGCTCGCACCTCGCTCGAAGCCGTCGCTACGAGCGAGACGAGCGAGCAGGCATACTGGAGCTAAAAGGGAAATGAGAATGAATGTAATAATATATTTAATATTCGCCGGGTCTCTGCCTCCTCCACTCTCGGTATTACAAGTCAACCAATATTCTCGCCCCCGTTCTGAATCCTCCCCCTTCATCTTTCGCCCATCCCCATCCTGTTCCCATACCTACCTACCTACCTACCTACCTACCTACCTACCTACCTACCTAGCTACCTAGCTACCTACCCACCCACCTGCACTACCTTGCAGTACCCGTTACCCCTCTCTCTCTCTCTCTCTCTCTCTCTCTCCTCTCTCTCCCTCTCTCTCCCTCTCTCTCTCTCTCTCTCCCCCTCCCACGCCGACTTTGAAAGTGCACCGACATTATTTCCGCCGTAACCAACGCGCCAGCATAGGAGAAGGGGAGCAGAGACGCTTCTCCAGGCGGGATAAGAAACAGCAACAATCATTGAGAATCGAAGAAAAGCCACAACAGTGGATCTCGTCGCAGCTCGTTGCTCTCCCCCTCCTCTTTCTCCTTCCCCGTTTCGTCGCCCGCTAAAAAGGAGATCCGCATCGGCGGATGGATCAGCCGATCGATGGGTCCTGGATTAGTCGCCGGGAAGCACGCGAGGTCCTCAGTGTGACGAAATCGGCACGCTGTTGACGTTTCGGAGAGAGAGAGAGAGGGGAGGGGGGGGCGCGCACGCGGCTCAGTCGACGGCCTTTCCTCCACTTCCCGTTAGATTAGCAAAGTCGAACTCACGTCAGATACGATCGGCGCTAGGATGGATGAGCGTTTTGCAAATATCGCCCATCGTTGACAATTCCGCCCGACGGCGAGCGAGCGATGGAAGCGGGCAGGGGTTGGGGGTTGAAGAAACGGGGAGTTGGCGAAACGGAAAACCGCGTCTTCGCGGGCGCGTAGGCTCGGCGAGCGGCTTGGAGGACCGTAGACGCCATGCGCCGGGAAAGATCGGGCGTGCAGTTTACGCTGCACGGGATCAACCGCCGGACGATTTTAATGAGACAGGCGGAATTAATAAAATGAGTTAGTTTCCTTCCTTCCGTTTACTCGGGCTCGCGCTCCGCCGTGCACACGCGCAAGTGCGCGCTTTATCGCAGCGGAGAAAAAAGCTCGAATCAGCCCGTAAAATGAGCCCGACCGCGACGAAACGGAGGAGAGAGGGGGAGAGAGAGAGAGAGAGAGAGAGAGAGAGAGAGAGAGAGAGAGAGAGAGAGAGGACGAGCGAGCGAGCGAGCGAGCGCGTTTGTAACGCGGAGACCAAGAGAGGCATAAAGCATCGTCGAGCGTGTGTACGGTGCAAACACATAATCGAGGGTATTAAACGTAATTAACTACCCCTGTAACTAAGCATGTAGCGCGGATACACGGGCGAGGGCGCCTATCGATATATCGATCGATCGCTACGCGCTCTCGTCGCCGGTAAATGTGTATCGAGGCCCTTTCCATTAGCGTACAAGCGCGCGCGCCCGCTCCCTCTCTCCGCGTCCCTCTTTTACTTTTGCTTGGCCGATGCACCCTCTGTTTTCGCTCGTGGCGAATGCATTACCTCCGCCCGTAATCGTCCCGCGTCTCCTCTCTCTCTCTCTCTCTCTCTCTCTCTCTCTCTCTCTCTCTCTCTCTCTCTCTCTCTCTCTCTCTCTCTCACTCGCTCGCTGCCTCTGTGTCCCACTCCTTCTCTCTTCCTGTCTCTCTTTCATTATCGATCTACCGCGAGCGTTTCAACGCGACGGCGACGACGACGATTCCATATCGTAGATCTTCTCAGCGTAGAATTTCGGAGAACGCGAGTCTGAGATTTAATCACCCTTCCCCGTGGCCCCCTCCCTCTCCTAGTTTTTTTCCCATCGCCGATCGACCGCGCGCGAAATCCGCGGCGCGGCCTCCGCCGGGCGCGCGAAGCCTCCTTCTACGCCAATGACGCGTATCCCGATGAGAAAGGCATCTCGGCGCGCCCACGCGACTCCGAGGATCCGTGTCGCGTTGTAGCAACAACGTCCAGCCGATAGCGCGAGAGTACGCGGAATATCTCCCGGCGTGTTCACTTGCCCGCTCGGCGCGCTCTCGAAGGTATTCCACGCGCGCGGATCGCCGCGCCGCCGCGTGGGCGTGCGCGAGCTTGACACCGTCGGCGAATTAAGTGGTCTCGCAATAACGCGGCGCGGCGCGAGTGATATCTGGTCGCGCGATATATATATATATATATATCCCGCTAATCTCCTCGCTAGCGTAAAGAGTAAGGACGCGAGGAGCTTCCATTAGCGAATAAAATCTCGCCGCGCGCCCCTCGCCTTCCTCGTCCTCCGCGCGCGCGCGCGCTCGAGTATTCGCACGGCGGATTCGGCGGAATGCGTTCGCCGCGAAATTTGCAGCGCGAGCCGCCCGCCGCAATTACGGCGACGGAAGACGCTTCCGTCTCCTTCCAGCGCTCGCCGCTGCCGCGGCGAAATAGCGCGGGCGCGCGTGCACATTTAATGGAATAACGACTTTATCGGAAGCGACTCTCGCGCTTTTTTCGCCGACTACGCCGCTGCGCTTCCTCCGCTCCGCTGCCCGCCCCCCCCTCCTCCGCTCTTGTCCTCTCGCGCCCACGCGCGGTCGATGAAAATCGATACGACGATGACGACCACGACGATGACGAGGGCGAGCGCCGAGGACGAGTCGACCTCCCTGTTGCGCTCGCCTACGATCTCACTCGCCATCGGACCTGCCGGCATCGCAACGCGCTTCGCAAACATTCCGCTGCGATTTCGACGCTCCGGAATCCGAGTCGAATAAAGGGACACTGCAACTCGATACGTCCCGGCGGCCGGCGAACCTGCTTTTTAAAATAACGCCACGGGACAACGGTTTAACGACGACGACGTCCTCCTTGCTTCGTTTCATCTTTCATCTCTTCCCTCCCCCCTCCCTCCGCCCTCCGCGCTACGGCGATCCTAGAAATACCAGCTTGCGCGCGCGTTATGATTCTCGCGCTAGCAGGCGGCGGCAGCGGCGGCGGCGGCGGCGGCGGCGGCGGCGGCGGCCGCGGAACCAAGGTCGATTGGAATTCATAGGGTATCGCGCGAACTTTCGAATTTCCCCTGCAATTTCCCTTGCGCGAGCTGGAACGAGGAGAGAGAGCCCGAATACGCGCCGTGTGCACCGCGACGCGTCGGAAATCGCGACGAAAATTGCTCCAATACGATGCTCTTTCCCTCTCTCGGCGCGCGCGTCCTCCCTGCTCGGAGATTCCGACAAAAAGAGAGAGCGAATGAAAAAGGAAGAAGAAGAAAGAAAAGAACAGCGGAGAGCGATTCGAGTAAATTTCGTTAAGGGGGGGAGGGGGGAGAGAAGGGCTGCGGATGAAATTCGCGGACGGATGAAGATCTCAGATTTCGCACTTGGCGAACTTGTCGTCGGCCGGCCGGGGCGTTTTTTCCTCTGCTGTTGCTTGCTCCGAGGTATCGTTGCGTTGCGTTGCGTTGCGTTGCGTTGCGGCGGCGGCGGCGGCGGCGGCCGCCGCATCCGCGGTGTTATCGCGGAGTTGTCATTTTTCGCGCGAGCGTGACGCGTTACAACGCAAAAATCGCCGCAGCTCGCTCGCTCGCTCGCTCGCGCGCTCGCGTGCGGGCTGGCGGCGGCAAAGCGACGGTTTTTGATTGGCGCGCGACGCGCGCGCCTGGTTTCGCACCGGCGGATATCCCGGGCCGAAATCCGATAAACCGCAAAAGGCTATTTGTTAGAATGAAAAAATCACTTCCTCGCGGCTCGCCCGCCCGCGCGCGCGCGCGCGCGCACGCACGCTCGCTCGCTCGCTCGCTCGCGCGTCCGCGAGCGCGCGCGCTGATAAACCCCCGGCGGATCGTATCACCGGCCGCGATACGTCAAAACAGAAATGGCGTGAATTCAATATCCCGATTTCAAACCCGGTCGACATATGCACCAAGCCCGTCTCTCCACCTCGCCCTCGTCCTCGTCCTCGTCCTCACCCTCGCTCTCGCTCTCTCGCCCTCACCTCGCCTCGTCTCGCCTCACCTCGCCGCGGCACAAAGACACGTGTGCTAGGCACGTATGTGCTAATGTGCTGCGGAGTGCGCGCGAACGCGAGAATTTCAACGACGTCGCGGCTGTACGAGCCCGAAATATCGCGGCGGAAGAAGCATCTTTGCGCGCAGGTAATCGGCCCTGATGCCTGTTCTCCCCGTCGCGCGCGGAGTTTTAATATCGTCGAGATATCGCGCACGCGACGAGAAGGAGGGGCAAAGAGAAAGAGGGAGATAGATAGAGAGAGAGAGAGAGAGAGAGAGAGAGAGAGAGAGAGAGAGAGCGAGGGGTTGGGAGAGGGAGGAAGTATTTTTGTTTGATATTAGATAGGTGGATATCGATCGTGAATTCGCGTTTTATCGGCTCGCGCGGCGACGGATCGCTACGGACGAGCGGAAGGGCCGAGGCGCGTGTGTTGCGCGCATCAAACCGTTATCAAAGCGCAACTCGAGCGAGGTATCGACTGCGGGCTTGCCGTTATCCGCGTGATAAGGGCCTGCCAACCCTTATGAATGCATCCATTATGCCCTCTCGGTATCTTCGGCCTCCTCTCTCTCTCTCTCTCTCTCTCTCTCTCTCTCTCACTCCCTCTCCCTCCTTCTCTGGCTCGCTCTCTCGCACCCTCTCTTCAATTTCCAACGGCGCGCGACGATCCATCCTCGCGTGCGCGCGCGCGCGCACGCGCGCGAGGCCGCTCTGCTGCAGATAGCGCCGCAAAATTAATGTAACCGTTCGTCTAATAACCGCGATAATGAGAGGGCGGGCCGCCGAGTCGCGCGGGGATCGATCGATTAATTAGCGGTGCTGATTAAGATATTCCGCCGGCGAAGGAGGAGGAGGAGGAGAAGGAGGAGAAGGAGGAGGCAGAAGAAGGAGGAGAAGGAGGAGGAGGAGGAGGAGGAGGAGGAGGAGGAGGAGGAGAAGGTGAATGCCGCGCGTTTTCCAAGCGTGCGCCGCCTGTGTTGCCGATCGATAACACGCACAAGCCGCGTATCGCGTCGGTGGGAAAAGAAAAAAATAAAGAGAGAAAGAGAGAGAGAGAAAGAGAGGGAGAAAGAGAGAGGAGGAGCGAAGGGCTTCACTCTTCTCGTCGTCGTTTTCGCGGCCTTCGCGGCCTCGCGGTTCGCACGAGGAGAATGATGATCGACGCGCGGATTCATCCATCGCGAAGGATTAAGTAATTTGGCGTTACCCCCCACGGAGCCCCGCGCTTTTCCTCTTAATTAAAAATCATGAATTAATCAGATCGTTAGTAATCAGACGCTCGTCTTCTCGCGTAGACGCTTCCTCTCCATCCTCCTCTCTCTCTCTCTCTCTCTCTCTCTCTCTCTCTCTCTCACTCTCACTGTTTCTCTCACTCGTGCTCGTTTCCTCTCTCACTCTCGCTCTCTCATTTTCTCCTCTCCGTCCTCCCCCCGCTCTCTCTCTCTCTCTCTCTCTCTCTCTCTCTCTCTCTCTCTCTCTCTCTCTCTCTCTCTCTCTCTCTCTCTCCCTGTCTCACTCTCTACTCTAAATCTCGCTCTCGTCTCTCGCCTCAAATAGACGTCGCAGTGCTTTTACGGTCCCTTTAGCCTTCCAACCCCATCGCCGCGGCGCGTTCGTTAAGGGTGGATTCATCCCCCAAATTAAATCAATTACCATACTAAGGCGGATTTTCGGAAAGCTCGCTCCCTATCTCTTCCCCAGTACCTCCTCGTTCCCGGTCCTGTCTTTCGACGATGACGCTTGTCTCGTATCGTTATTTCTCAAAACTGAACTTTCCGCCGAATACGTCGCGTATGAATAATAAATGCGGTACTTTACCTTTCGGAAGAGAAAGAGCGGACGAGTGAGAGAGAGAGAGAGAGAGAGAGAGAGACAGAGGGCGGAAACGGAAGCGCTCGGAGCGTGTCGCGGAATTTCGTCGTGCCAACGA
>NW_020230719.1:552500-685000 GCF_003227715.2 Harpegnathos saltator | reverse complement strand
TCTGACTTATTTTATCCAGGAGAACGGGAGAAAAAGGAACGGAGGGGAGCCGAGTGGGAGGAGAGGCAGAGAGAGAGAGAGAGAGAGAGAGAGAGAGAGAGAGAGAGAGAGAGAGACTGTGTACTCGGACTTAAAAAAGAGACAACGAGAGAGCGGCGGGGCTGTGGGCCGCGAGTGCCGTTCGCAATATACGACGCGACACAGCGCGAATTGTTGGCGCGATTTAATTTGATTCCACTTAATTGGTTAACAGTTTGTTTAACAACTTGATAGGTTAGCCCAACACATTTGCAAGCGCGCGTACGCGTGTGAATGTCGAAACGCGCGTAGAGAGAGAGAGAGAGAGAGAGAGAGAGAGAGAGAGAGAGAGAGCGAGAGGAGAAAAGAATAAGCGACAGCGAGCGAGCGAGCGCGAGAAGTCGCAGCTTCTAAATCGCAAGCCCGCGTCCGCCCGATCGTCGAGTAAGGGCTCGAATCGAAGGATTTCCCATTTGTCCAAATCGACGCGACGCAACGCGCTGACGAGCCCTCTGAGGGTGCGCGAGGGTGCGGGCGATACCACGCGTGCCGGGGTATCGAGTGCGCGTTTTATATAGAAAAGCGTTTAAGGCATAGTTGAAAATCATGGAACGAGAACGCGGAGGACGCGAAGTGAGCGAGTGAGTGAGTGAGCGGGAGAGAGAGGGAGGGAGGGAGAGAGGGAGAGAGAGGGAGAGAGAGAGAGAGAGAGAGAGAGTGACAGGGAGAGGGGCGCGAAAGAAGCGACAGAGACAGCTGCGAAAAGGTGCGACGAGGGCAAGGAAGAGAAGAGAGGCTCTCTTTTATTAAACGAAAAATTGGATCGTGCTTGTCGGAATGCAATATTTCGACGGATTCATTTGGTGGAAACATTTCTTCCTCGAGAAAAAAATTCAATCAAATCCAGAAGGTGAGAGCCAGCCAGCCAGCCAGCCAGCCAGCCAGCCAACGCGCGAGCGAGCGAGCGAGAGCGAGAGCGGCGGCGGAAGCAAGGGGGTCGGAGACGTAGGAGACGGCGCGCGGGAGGGGGAGGGGGATAGTGGCGGTGCAAACACGCGAACGGTAGTTGGGAAGTAAGACAGACAGAGAGAGAGAGAGAGAGAGAGAGAGAGAGAGAGAGAGAGAGAGAGAGAGAGAGAGAGAGAGAGAGAGAGAGAAGGAGAGAGAGAGAAGAGAGAGAGAGGATACAGAGTTGCCGGATGCCAAAAAATTAAGTGCTCGCAAAATCAGATGGCCTCCCGCTCGTTGAAGCGCGCGCGATCCAAAATTGACCGGTCTCGTGGCGGCCGGAGCGCGTCGTGGAGAAAAGCGCGTGTGCGCGCCGATCGAAGGTCGCGCCGAAGGTCGCGTCGGATTTTTCCGACGAAGGAGAAACCGATTCGACACGCATTCTCTCCCTTCCCCCCGCCTCCGGCTCTGCGGTACATATTATCTCTGCCGTTGATCCCGCAGCGCTTCGCGAAGAAAGAGTCCCCGTAATTCGCGCGTGTAATAACAACGAGGCGCGCGATAGGGCGTCAGAGGGGGGAAGACGAAGGGGCGGCGACGGAGCCGCTGGTCCGTCGCTCGCTCGCTCGCTCGCTCGCGAGAGAGAGAGAGAGAGAGAGAGAGAGAGAGAGAGAGAGAGAGAGAGAGAGAGAGACAAGGTCGCGACGGAGCTAACCGAGAGACGCGGGTAAGACAGATGCCTGCAGTATCAACGTAAGAATCCTACTGGGTCACGTTTTCATCAACGACGAGGCGGCGCGCGCGGGGAGCGAGAGGGAGGGAGGGGGGAGGTGCGCGGAGCTGCTGCGGGCCATTGTTTTTCGACACACTTTCTCTCACCCCACGCCCTCGCCGAGACAATGCGTGTGCCCGCTCCTTAACTCTTCCATCCCCTCGGCAGAGTCCTCCGCTCCGCTCCCCTCCTGCCCGCCCCTGCGACCCTCCCTCATCCCGCCAGTCCCTCCCTCATTAAGTAAATCACCATCGTCGCGGCTCGTTCCCGGAGCCAAAGTGAAAATTCCCCCATGGACCGGGCGCAGGGTGAGAGCCGCCACCCCCGGCTGCGCCGAAGGGACGCCCTGGGCCCTTTGTGCAGCCGGAAATCCGAGCCGGAGAGATTAAAACATTGAGATACGCGAGAACGACGCCTTTTTCGTAGCGTTCGCGCGCGCGCGCGCGAATGCAATCCGGTTTGTCTCTGCTTCACTCGCTCGTGTCCTTTTAGTCGCGAAATGCTCCAGGACGCGTTTTCCATTGCGACACACGACGACGGGGTGCGCGCGCGCGATTGTCGAGCTGCGGAATACGCGCGGGAAGAGGCCGCGATAGAGTACCGCGAGCGAGTGGTCGTCGCTGAATTCGAAACGAGGATCGCGTTATCGAGCGCGCGTTTCTTTCCGACGCGATTGCGAGTCGCATCGTACGCGAAAACGCGAGGGCTGGCGGGGAGAAAGCCGCGGGCTTCGGTAAAAAGTCGCGATCCTCGAACCGGCGCCAACTAGTACGGATCAATTTGTTCCTTGATTTATGCTCCTTTAAGAATCCCTCGACCGCCGCCGCCGCCGCCGCCGCCGCTGCCGCCGCCGCGGTCGCACAATTTACGACACGTCGCGATAGCATGTTGCATGACTCCGAGATTAACGTCACGCTCTTCATTCATCACGGCCGACTGTGCCTCCGTCGGATTCTCTTTCTTCTCATATCGATATATAGGATTGCAGCATTTCGATGTCCCCCCTTCTGCTTCAGCGTTCTCCCGCCGCCGCCCCTCTTTGTCATCGATGTCGCGGCAGATCGATTTCCACGGTCAGGTGAAACGTTCTCGCGTGTCGCACGGCGTGTTTCGGCCTTTAGACCCTCCGTCGAGGCCTCCATAGGGCTCGCGCGCAGAGAGAGAGAGAGAGAGAGAGAGAGTGATACGCGCGTTAGTAGTCGTGCAGGTACCTCCCGTACGTGTGTGATTTTACGTGCAACGTTTACGCGCGCGCCCGCCCGCGTGTAGGGCCGAGAGGGTTGACTGGCTCCCCGGTCGATCAATAGCACCCCCACGTTTGCGTCCCTAGGTGAATGCATGCGATAGGCACCCCATTGCTATGCCACCCCGAAAGCCACTTTATATTTTAGTGGGAATGTTCTACAACCCTTCGAAAGACACTCTTGAACCGCGGCAGGCGCGAGCGCGAGCGCGCTCGCAAGCGCGCGAGAATGCGAGCGAGCGAACGAACGAACGAACGAACGAGCGAGCGAGCGAGCGAGCGAGCGAGCGAACGAACGAACGAGCGAGTGAGCGAGCGCGTCTCCTCGCCGCGCGCGCCGAACCACCAAGGTCGCCCTCGGCTCGTATTTAATTCCGCTAATTAACGCGCACTCGCGCTCGCGCTCGCGCGTGCCCGCGAGTGTTCGGTGACTCAGTGAAAGCCGAAGAACCGCTCGATAGTCGCGATGCAGCGTATCGGGCTTGTTTTATCGTGCACGGCTCATGGCAACAAGATCGAAGATTATACGCGGTTAACCGAAAAAGAGGTCTATGCCGCCGTCGGGACGCCGCGGTCTCCCGCTCTCTCCTCCTCCCTCCCTCCCTCCCTCCTTCTCCGCCTCTCTCTCTCTCTCTTACTCGCGCGCGCGTCTTTAATTAGCTACGCGCGTTTGGATTTCCCCGTAACGGAAGTGTACTCTTAATTAACATTCGCGACGCCGGCCGCCGCGAGCTGCGCGATGCTCCGTTTCTGCGATTGCAACGAAATCGAGCGGACTGCGCGCGCGATCGAAGGGAGCCGAGGAACACGGCGACGAGAAAACGGGACTCGCGTCTCGTCCTCGTCATGGACGCCCGCCTGGCGTTACGTGTGACCAGACCGCTTCCACGTTCCGTTCCTGCGTATGACGTCGCTGCTCCTTGAGAATTGGACGTGTTATATCTATTTTCGCTCTGTATCCGCAGGATGTGCTTGCCGTATCTTGGACGCACGTTCGACGTTACGTGCGACCGTCCGCTGGCTCTAAGCTGCGTCTTGCTCACACGAACTTGTCTTGTGCATAACGCTGCTTCGACCGGACAGGCATATTTAGCGTTCGTTCGTCGTGGCCTCCAGGACCTCGTTCGAGATGTGGCCGTCTGATTCGAAGTCCCGTTTCTCTCGCACGAACGTCGCGTTTCTCCGCCATTTGAGAATCAGAAAGGCGGAACGGGCGTCGGAGGCCCCGCTTTAAGGCCTGTTTCGAAATCGGTTTGGGAAATTTTGGCTTTGACTATAAAATTGATAAGCCTTAAAGCAGCTTTCCACACAGCACAGCGTCCAAAGGGCGTCCTAAAGATATCCTGAGAAGACGCCTACGTCCTTAGGATAGCCCAAAGATGTACTCTGGAGGTTTCGTGCCATGTGTGGATTAGATATGTTCCGTAATTCATCAGCTGATCAGTCACGCAAGACAACGAGTAATAACATGTCCAGATGTTTCTTTACTTAACGCTGTAAAATTAATGGCTAAAATCAAGTTTGCAAACGAAAACTGGCTGTGACGTCTCCAAGCGCGATCAGCTGGTCAATTGCGAAACGTATTCAAGGTCTGCCAACCTCATGACCAGAACCAAAGTTTCCGAAGCCGATTTCGAAGCAGACCTTTAGACGCATGTCCGACGTTGCGTGCGACCGCGCGGTTCGAAAGGTGGTTTTTCTCGTACAAACGTCGCGAGTAACGTTCCTTCGGCTGAAGAATCAGAAAGGCCGAACGGGCCTTGGAGACCCCGCTTTAAGGCCTGTTTCGAAATCGGTTTGAGAAGTTTTGGCTTTGACTATAAAATTGATAGGCCTTAGAACAACTTCCCACACAGCACAGGACGTCCAAAGGACGTCCTAGAGATATCCTGAGAACACCCCTACGTCCTTAGGACATTCCAAGGATATCTCCTGGAAGGTTTTGTGCCCTGTGGGTTAGACATGTTCCGTAACTCATCAGCTGA
Organism: Harpegnathos saltator; assembly: GCF_003227715.2. NCBI lineage: Eukaryota > Metazoa > Arthropoda > Insecta > Hymenoptera > Formicidae > Harpegnathos > Harpegnathos saltator. The sequence goes on along the minus strand of NW_020230719.1, from coordinate 680,034 downwards.
TCAGTCACGCAAGATAATAAGTAATAAAAAGTCTATCCATCTCTCTCCACCTAATGTTGCAAAATTAATAGCTAAAACCAAGTTTGCAAACGGAAGCAGTACATGACTGTGACGTCCCCAGGCGCGATCAGCCGGTTAATCGCGGAACGTATCCAAAGCCTGCCAACCTCATGACCGGAACCAAAGTTTCCGAAGCTGATTTCAAAACAGACCTTTAGACGCATGTCCGACGTTGCGTGCGACCGCGCGGTTTTTCTCGTACAAACATCGCGAGTAACGTTCCTTCGGCTGGAGAATCAGAAAGGCCGAACGGGCCTTGGAGACCCCGCTTTAAGGCCTGTTTCGAAATCGGTTTGAGAAGTTTTGGCTTTGACTATAAAATTGATAGGCCTTAGAGCAACCTCCCATACAGCACAGCGTCCAAAGAATGTCCTTAGGACATCCCAAGTATATCTCCTGGAAGGTTTTATGCCCTGTAGGTTAGACATGTTCCGTAACTCATCAGCTGATCAATCACGCAATAAGTAATAAAAAGTCCATCCATCTCTCTCCACCTAATGTTGCAAAATTAATAGCTAAAACCAAGTTTGCAAACGGAAGCAGTACGTGACTGTGACGTCCCCAGGCGCGATCAGTTGGTCAATTGTCGAACGTACTCAAGGCCGGCCAACTTCATGACCAGAACCAAAGCGGTTCGCGAGTTAGTTTTTCGCGAGCAACACCGCTAATTCGGCAATCAGACAGGCAGAACAGATGTATCGAGCGTCGTGCGGCTCATAATGCGGCTCGCGCATCGTAAGTCGCCGCCGAGAGTCTCGACGTGTTGTCGTGTCCGCCGCTCGGAGGACATTGCGTATTCCCGCGGCGTTTTCCGCCAGATCGGCGGCAGGCTGCGATAATATTTCGGATAATCCCCGGACATTCTTCGGAGGATACACCGCGACCCGAGATCCTCTCGGAATCGAAGCGCATCGATTGCCGACGCGATCGCGCGCTCGAGAGCTCGCAGTGTGTGTGTGTGTGTGTGTGTGTGTGTGTGTGTGTGTGTTTGTGCGTGCGTGCGTGCGTGTGAGTGAACACGTGTGCTCGCGCGCGCATGTGTGAGCGTGTGAGTGTGCAGGCTTACCCCTTTAAATGACTTAGCAGACAATTTGCCCATTAACTCGGGCAACCTCTACCCGTAATGGAAGCCATTGTTCGACCTATCTTGTCAGTAATACACGCCGTGGCAACGTATGCGTTCACGTCGCGTGCATGTATTACAGGTAGCTGCCGTATGCACGCGTCGGGGACGTCGAGACGCTCGTGATATCGGGTAGACCATATTGTGCGTCAAGATGAGATCGTTCTATTAGGATTACATTAATTAATCTAATATATTACGCTCGATAGTCTCTTAGAAACTTCCCCGGGCGAGTCTACCGCGACGGCGTCGGCGAAGACGAAGACGACGACGACGACGACGACGACGACGACGACGACGACGACGCGCGTCACGCGTTGGCGTGTTGCTTCGCCTTCTTCCAAACACGGCGGAAACCGCCGGCGTGCCCGTCGCTCTACGTCGTCCTGTAACCGTACCGTGAATTGTTCTCATGACCGGTCGGGAGAGAGAGAGAGAGAGAGAGAGAGAGAGGAGGGGGAGGAGAGGTAGCGGTGTAGGTAAGAGAGTTTGACGGCGGCCAGAGAAACTCGGTCGTCGCGCGGACTCGTGATCTAAATATCAGCGTAGATAAGAAAATGAGTCTTCCTACCGCGGAATGATAAGAGGCTATCTCTACGCCGGCTTGCGCCGAGACACCGTCGTGCCCCCCTTCCCCCTATCCGGCGAGGTATCTGGGTCAAACGTTTTACGTCTTTTTGATCGAGCGCTTACTCACGCGATAACAGGATCAAGGCGCTACCGGTGGTGCGAAATCGTCCTATCGCGATTAGGCCAGCAACTGCAACAGGAGGTGGCGCAGGACTAACAATGAGCTAGCTGGCTAGCCGATGACTCCGTGGAAACGTGTGTGTGTGTGAGAGAGAGAGAGAGAGAGAGAGAGAGAGAGAGAGAGAGAGAGAGAGAGAGAGAGAGAGAGAGAGAGTGAGACATAGAACGTGTGAGGCGAGGAGAAACAGAGAGCACGCGTCGTCCTTAAATCTTCGTCGCGGATGGGAAAGATACGGAAATGGTGTGTAATTAAAATTGCATCGGAGAAAAATCGATTTCACGAGCGCTAGCGAGAGAGCCGGTGAAAGGTGTGTGTACGTGCGCGCCTCTCGTTTTTACATTTATTCGTCGTATCTTACGGGATAATTCAATCGGTCGGGTTTTCGTACGGCCGACGGAAATCAACGCTATCGACGCTGTCGATGCATTTCGTGTTAATCGGTCGCGTCTCTAAAATTAGCGATCGATATCCGCGGGGCTGCGAGCGGGCGCTCGCGCACAGGTTTTTTGTCCTCAAAGACACTTCCGAGGGGCATCGCGAGAGGCTTCGGCGGTTATTTAAGAAGAAGACTCGGCCCGCTCGGGCGCGCGCGGACACGATTTCTTTGTGGCGCGGCCGGTTTGGACAAAGCGGTTTAAGAATTTAATTGAACGCGGTAGGAAAAGCCGTGGAACTTTGATTTTCGATCGTCCCGACTGAAACGTCCCCGCTGCGGGGGGTCGCGGGGGGAGGAAAGGGTCGCCGAGAAGTTCACGAATCAAGATTCTTCGCGCAGCGTTTATTGGATCGTGACAAGAGAGGAGAAGGAGAGAGACGCCGAGGGGAGCGCGAGAGGGAACGAAAGAAAGAGACACGGGGGGACAGAGAGAGCGAGAGAGAGAGAGAGAGAGTGAGTGAGTGAGGGGGGAGAGAGGGAGGCGGCAGGAGGCAGAGGGCACTCGCACTCTATAAGAGAGGAGGTCTCATTAAAAGTCGAGTATTAATATTTTAACGGACGCTCGTCACTTAAACTTGGTTGCGGTGCCCAACCGACCTTTCGCCGTCCGTCGCGGAAAATGCCGTCGCACTCGTGTCCGAAATCCGGTTCGAAATCGCGGCAATTTTCGTGAACAGCCGAAACGAAGCGCGATAAAAAGAAGAAGAGGAAGAGGAAGATGAAGACGAAGAAGAAGAAGAAGAAGAAGAAGAAGAAGAAGAAGAAGAAGAAGAAGAAGACGACGAAAAGAAGCGGCGGAGCAAATGTTGAGATACCCGACGAGGCGGTTTCGGCTCGCCGAAAAGCGGACACCCGATCGAGCTCGGCGAAATATTTAAACTTGAATCGCGCGAAGCGATGAAAAAAAATATCGCCAACTAGAAACTCGCTCGTCCCTCTATCCCTCTCTCTCTCTCTCTCTCTCTCTCTCTCTCTCTCTCTCACTCTGTCTCTCTCTAATATGTTACGGTTACTTTTTATTCATCATCGGTCGTTGCGTTTCGACCCGCGTCGTCTCGCGTTTAAAAAGCGTTCGTATCCAGTCGCTATATTCCCTTACATACGCGGGATCATACATATATACATATATACAGATATTTCATTTGAGTAATGAAAAAGTTTCGACGAACACGGACGTTGCACATGACAGAGTTAATTGCTTGGATACTCGTTCCTCCTCTCGCGGGAGAGAGAGAGAGAGAGAGAGAGAGAGAGAGAGAGAGAGAGAGAGAGAGCGGCTCGCGCGCGCTTGTCCAACGTCCAGTTTCGAATAACAGACCGGCCATTCTTGCGCGGCGGTTGAGCGCCCCTGCACACCCTCTCCATATTACATCCGGGATTAATATTAAATTTCACACGATGATTGCAATTTCATTACCCTCCCACCGGCGGCTTGCCGGCTTCTTCTACTGTCGCCGTTCGTGCAGCCGTGTAATAAATTGCCCCCTTGCAAAAATCGCGATTCAAATTGCCGTACCTGAACGAACGGACGAACGAACGAACGAACAGCCGTTCGTTCGGTCGGTGGGGCCCGCAGGTGTCTCTATTGTTGCCGGTGGGATAGCGATAGCGGGATAGTTCGGCCCGATAACGATCTCTCTCCGGCAAGTATCGAAATGACGAGACGACGTAATAGTGACGCGGTGACGCGGCCCTCCGCGTCGGCGGAGGGGAGGAAGAAAGGGTTCAAGTTTGCGAGAGCCGCAAAAGCGACGCGCGCGCTGCTGGCGCTCGCTTGAACCGCGCGCGCGCGCGATAAAAGGAGCGCGCGTAATAAATATTTGAAGTAATTCCCTATATGTTACGCGAGGAGAGGATCAATCGTAATTTAAATTAATTTATTATGCATTCCACCCCTCGCGCTCTATGCTAATTTATTATACATTCAAAGTTCCGATGTAATATGTACGTACGCCGGAGAGAGCGAAATCGTAACTGCGAAGCGCGGAGGGGGAGGGGGGAAGAGGATAGCGGCGGGGAAGGGGGGAAAATGCTTTGATATCGCTAGTTGTGATATTCCATCGGTATTTCAGCGAAACAACTTTGCGCTTGATTCGACGCGTCACATTTTTTCGTTTCTTTTTTTCCCCTCTTTTTCCATCGCTCCTCTTCTTTTTCCAAACTGTTTATCGCGAAATATCGAGGAATCCGGCGAGGGGCCGAGCAGCGCGCGCGGCGGGGCGGGGGGAGGGGGGAGGGGGGAGCGGCAGGGTGGCGGATCGGGCGAGCGGGAGGGGAGAGCGGAAAAACATTTCGCGCGTAATACAAACGAAATTAGCGCTCGTCGGAATTAAAAGGGTCTTTAATTAAACATTTATGCGCGTTCTTTCGCGCAAACCGCTATCTTCTGTTTTTCAGCAAATACCGACTAATAAAGATGGCCGGAGCAACGCGCGAGCGAACGCTCACGCTCGCGCGGATCGTGTAGCTCAATAAAGGTTTTTATTTTGCGATACGTGCGGATATTTATTGAGTAAACATGCAAATACATTTTTCACATTTTTTATTAACAAAGATATTTTTTCTATTAATTAAACGTACCATATGCGGAATTAAATGGTGTTTGAAGGATATGTTGTACACACGATGTAATAGAAATTACGACTGTTTGAGAGAGAGAGAGAGAGAGAGAGAGAGATAGAGACAGACAGAGAGAGAGAGAGAGAGAGAGAGAGAGAGAGAGAGAGAGAGAGAGAGACGTGCGAACGCAAAAATGTACGTACACGGTATCGCGGATTTATTGGAATCTATTTTTCTTTTTTCCCCTCTATTTTCTCTATTTTCCCCCCGTCCGTTTGTCCACGTGTGTCGTGTGTGGTGTGTGTGTGTTGTGCATTTGCGAACATGTGTATCTGTGCGTGAGTGATACTCACTTCGGCTCGCAGGATCCAGGCGATCCAGACGATCGAACGGCGCCGCCGCCACCGCCGCCGCCGCCGCTGCCACCGCCGCCGCCGCCGCCGCCGCCGTGAGTGATTCCCGTCTGTCACGTCTCTCGCCTGGCTCGATGGGCTGCGCTCTCGCCGATTCAACGGCCGCGAGTGCGACAGTTCGGCAAGTGTGTTCGGCGAAGTGCGTCGAGGAGAGGTCCGAGAGAGTGCCCCTCGCACTCTCCGCTTAGCCGGCCGTGAAGCTTGCTGACGCCGATGATCTATGCCGCGAGATTATCTATAGGGCGTTTGTGCATACGTCGATTATTCGCGACATCGCGCCATTCCCGACGATCGGGGATCGCGGATCGGAGTCTCGTGTGTCAACGACGAAGCACTTTTTCCTTCCCGCCGCGAAAGCTCAAAGAGAGTCTCCCCCTCTCTCTGTCTCTCTCTCTCTCTCTCTCTCTCTCTCTCTCTCCTTTCGGAAGCGTGCGAATCTCGCGCACAACTTTCCGCGAGAAGCACACTTCGTTCGTTCGTTTGTGAGATGAAACTCGACTCGAGTCTGCTGTCAGAGTTCGTCTCGAGGTGTGTGATCAAGGTGGTCGAGCACCTCGTGGTCGCACGGACAACACACCGGCAACGCACTCTCTCTCTCTCTTTCTCTCTTTCTCTCACGTGACTCCACGCTGGCTGAGGAAGCGTGTTACGCGCGAACTTTCCGGGCTATTGAAACGTTCGTCTACGAGCAGCGCGTGCCTTCACACAGCTGGCCGTGAAGGACCTGTCTGATAAATATTCAGAGTTTCGACCGATGTGATCTCTCTCTCTCTCTCTCTCTCTCTCTCTCTCTTTCTACCTCGCTGCCTCTCTCTGGCCGGCGCGTGCTGACGGAATTCGCGCCTGCTGCGGACGACCGCGCGGTCGGAGAGCCGCGAATCGACTGCGAGGAGCCGCGGTAGGTCAGCTAGGCGCCATCTAGCGAGACCCGCCGGCAAACTGAAGGCTTTTTAAGCGCCCAGAGAGCTTGGGAGGAGGAGGTGGGGCAGGCTCGTGGGAAGTCGTCGGGGGATGCGAGAGCGGGATATACGCTGACACAAGTTCGAAATCTTCTCTTTTTCACTCGTCCCGATGCCTGTGCTTGCTAACGCGAGAAGGAGGGGGAGTGAGAGAGGAGGAGGAGGAGGAGGAGGAGGAGGAGGAGGAACGGTTGCCGGTCGAAAGGCGACGTAAGGAATTGGTTTGCGGCGAAACGCGTGTACGGAGCAGGGAAGCGGAATCTCTCCCGACGAGACGAGTCCGTTGGAACCCGCCGGGACGTCATCGATGTCATCGTCATCGCGCGCGATGACACCGTCGGTCGTCAGCGGTCCCTCCTTGCTCGCTCCTGCTGCCAAGGAGAGCTGCAAAGTCTCTCGCGAGTCCCTCCGCGAGAGAACCCAGCGGACTGGGTGGCGCGTCTGACTCGCTTTACGCGCGGCATCTCCGGCGAAGAGGACGACAGGGAGATGAAAAAAAGGCAGCGCGACTCGCCGCGTAACGATGGCAGCCAATGACTCAGCGGGAGCAGCTCGCGCCCGACAGTCATCCAGCTGCGCTCTCTCGCGAGAGCGCTCGCTCGGCGAGAGCGCGAGAGCGCGCGGCTTCCTCACGCCGCGGTCCGCAAGGACGTGTAGCTCGGGGTCCGGCTCCGCGGGATAAGACGATAAGTGACGTCACGCGGATGCATTAATAGATTCCATCGTGGGTGCAGGAGCAGCGGGACGGCGGCGGGGAGGGAGGGGGGGCGCGGAGCTAGATGGGACACGAGGCCAAGCAGGTGAACGGGGTCGCCAATCGCGGCCAACATCGCGGACGGTGTTTCGTCTCGCTCCTCCCTGCTTTAGCTCGCGGAGGTGTGGTTTGCACCTGCGCTTGCGCCGGTCGCCCCGCCTCTCCGCACCTGCGGCTTTTCCTCGCTTCCGCGTACTCTTTCCGCGGGCAGGCAGGACGAAACGGGAAACGGATATCTAAGGACGCGCGCCGCGCACGGACTGAGCCCCGTGAGCTCGCGAACGGCTCGGGACAGGGCGGCCTTTCTCTCTCTCTCTCTCTCTCTCTCTCTCTCTCTCTCTCTCTCTCTCTCTCTCTCTCTCTCTCTCTCTCTCTCTCTCTCTCTCTCGCCGCTGCACGTGCTGGTCTCGGCTGAAATCTTGCGATCTCTCGCTTCTTCCGCCTCCTCGTCCACCTGGATCCGCGATCGCAGCCGCCAGCTGCGTGGGTCAGGTCCGCATGGCTGGTGGTGGACCTGTGTACACTCGAGAGAACGACACGCAACCCCAATAGGGACCGTCCGGTCCAACCCGCCTTCGATAACTCTCTCTCTCTCCTCTCGCGGTGGATGAGATTAGTACTAGTCTACCTGGTAGCTCCAGGACGGGTTTAAGTAACTCGTTTAGGCCAAACTGAGAGCGCGGTGGTGCAGTCAGCTGAGGCTAGATCCTCGTTAGAATGAGACCATCTCGTGACAGCGAGCGGTTGGTCGGTCGAGCGGGGTCCAACAACCAGCCGATGAGCGAAGACCGAAGGTCGAGCCGTTTATCGCAAGGACGGCCGAGAGAGCGCTCGGCGAGACACGAATCCGGTCGGGTGGACTCGCGAGAGCGTCGGGCTAGTTCTTGTAAAATGAGAGACAAGGGGCACCAGCCAGTGGCGATTTTTGCTCATACTCAGGCCCCCCTCCTCCCTTGCCGCTGCTGCTCCTCCGAGGACGACATCGTCGACGTTGAAAAGATCGGCGGGCCGACGCGACGGGGAGAATTAATTAACCAGGAAGCCGCGCACGGCACTTTGATGTTCGACGGGCTTCCGGTGAGCCCACGTAAGGTCCAAGGTAATCGACTTTGCTCGCTCGAGTTGTACCTAACCTCTCGCGCGATGCTGGCTTATCTGCTGGCGCTCGCTCGGACCGAGTCTCGCGCGCGCGCGCGCGCGCGACAGCGCGTCCTTTTCCCTCCTCCTTTCCGCTCGCGCTCTCAATCGCGCGCCGAGAGACCTCGAGCACCGCTCTCGTGAACGTCCTCCGCGTCAACGCTCCGGAATTGCCAGCGTCCACGTTTTCGCGCCACCGGACGTGCCGAGGGTCCACCTTCTCCCCCTTCCCTCACCCCCGGATCTGAATGCGCATCGCGTCAACACGTCGCCGAACATGCCCAGCTCGAGCGCGCCGGGTAACCGGCGCGGAAACGGTCCTCTTGTTTGCTCTATCGATTACGAGAAATGTGCATGTAAGAAGGAGACGCCAGGAGAAGCCAGTCGAGGCGCGCGACACGCGACGGTGCACTGATCTGATCCACCAGCTGCCCTCCGACCCCCCTGCCGTCATCGCCGCCACGGAGGGCAGATCGCCGCGAATTTCAACGGGAGAGCGCGACGCGGGCGGGGACGGAGGAACCGGCGGCTCCAACTCTTTCAAGGTTAAGCTTCCCGGAACCGCGCGCGGCTTCCGAAGGCGAGGCTGTCGCGCGAGAAAAGCGCGGCGAACGCTGCTGAGAGCCGCCGAGATTAAATGCAACGCGCGGCCGAAGTCCGGCCCGGCCGAAAATCGCGGAGAGCGATTCCGCGATATCCTCTAGGGGAGAGGGGGGGACAGAGGCGACGGTGAAGGGCTCGATCGCGAGACCGATGTCGTCGCCGTCGCCGTCGCCGTCGCCGCCGCCGCCGCCGCCGCCGCCGCCGCGAAGTCGGCGACGGGGGAAAGAACAATGGCAGATATAACGAGGAGGAGCGGCGAAATAACACGCGGAAAACTCCCCGCCGGAAATCCGGCTTTCCTCCGGGGACGAAATAATTACCCCGTGCAAATATTCGTAGGCGCTTACGTAGGGTATCCCTCTTCTCGGTGCGCCCGCTTGCCCCCCTCCCTCTCCGGCACTCTGCTCACACTCTCTCACTCTCGCTCTCGCTCTCGTTCTCGTTCTCGCTCTCGCTCTCGCTGCCGCGCTCTCACTTCCAGCAAACTGGCTTGGTCAAGATTTACATAAGAATAACCTGGAACAACAATCCCTCGAACAATTACCTCCGTATTTAGCCGGCCATCGTTCCCCTGCGCGACACGCGGACGGTGTATTATTCTAATAAGCCGAGCCGTGCCGTTCAACAATGATATTCAGCACGTGGGTGCACGTGGAGGAGCAGGGGTGGAGTTATTTTTCGAGCGGGTGTCGCCGCCTCGGCTAAGCCGCGCAACTCTCGCAGTCGTCGCGGCGTCGCGCGCGCCGAAAGTAACGTAAGGTGCAGCGGCCGGCGAAGAAGAGCACCGCGTGCTCGAGCAGGTGTATCTCGACGTGTAAGTCGACGAAGCGACGCGCCTTGTCGTTCGGCTTTTCCCTTTCTCTTTCTCTCCATCTCTCTCGTGCGTTTACCTTTAACCCCTTGCGGGCGGCAAACAAATGAGAAGCGCCAGTGGGGATGGGCGATGCTAAAAAATACATCGATGTTTGAAATATCAATTAATAAAAAAAAGAGATTGAAATAACATTGGTAACTTTCTCCGAAAAGAAAAAATCAATTTACCGATTAATCGATTAAAGTAAACATTTTAATTGGTCAGCGGCAGATCGAACACTGCTAGGGGTGCCTTCGGAAACATCACTCGGATGCTCACCTTGCTTACATGTTCTTAAATTCACAACGGAGCCGGAGTGATTCAATTCTGATTTAATTCAAGACTGAATGTTAAGCAAAGATGGAATGCCGCTCGGAGTATTACTAGAAATTCTCCTGAAGGATCTTGCACACTGGACGCGATTAACGACGTGCTATGAGCGATATCTAATAAGAGTTCTGTTTTAAGAAGAAGCTTTCATTTCTTCTTTAAGATAGAACTCTCACTGGGTATCGCTCATTGTTCGACGCTAATCGCGTTAGTGTGCGAGGCCTTAAACTCGGCATCTCATTTGATGTATTTTCCATGTGATAAGAGAACTAATCTTGATGAGTGCCCTCATTTGGCCATTCGACAACGTTCCGAAACTTATCAATAAAAACCGGACAAGCCTATTGTCCATGACTGTATAATAGATGTAATAAACTTTAAATCTTAAGAAATTATTCAATTCCAACCTATTTTTACGAGAATAATTACAAGAATAATTACGAGAATAATTGATTGTGGTTGGCCAATTTCTTAAGACTTAAAACTTACTACACCTATTGTAGATCCGGACTTAACGTTGATGAATTTTTTGTTCACCGTATCTGAAAGACGATATTCGAAAAATTCTCTATTTAAACAAAAAATAAAAATCGGTTGCCGATGTTGAGAAAACATCCATCAAACATCGATTAATTGAGTAAAAATAAAATCATCCGGAAACATGGATCAATTGAAAACAAACTATCGGTTCTTTCGATTAATCGATGAAAATCGCCCATCCCTAGACGCCAGTGCGGAGTTTAATCAGTCGTATTTTGTTCGCTCGTTAATAAATTTTTCATAAAATGATATACTTTTCTTTGTCGCTTTCTTCCAATATTCAAGCCTCTAATGTATAATCTTGTTTTATGTGGAAAGTATAGCCGATCTGCCGGGAGTCAGAGAGACAGAGACAGAGACAGAGAGAGAGAGAGAGAGAGAGAGAGAGAGAGAGAGAGAGAGGAAGAATTCTCGTCCGCGAAAGGTTAACCCGTTACCGATACGGAGTGTCTTTTGTGAAACGACCAGTACAATGAGGCGTCAGGCAGAAGCCGGTCGACACTCTTCACTTGTTCAATTGTTAACGCGCAAGATCTTTATGTAAAGATTTCGATCATAAAGATGCGAAGGGCGGGAGGAAGGTGGGAGGAAGTATCGGCGAGCGAGCAACGCGAGTGGATTGGCGATGATCGCCAAAGTGAAAATCGCGGTAGCGATAAGCGCGTTCGTGAACGCGCGATTCACGCGCGTTTGAATTCCGAGAGGCTGCGACGAGTGTCCTGCGACGCCAAGCTGCGCGAGGCCCGGCATCGGCCGCAAAAAGTCAATTAACTCCACGCCCACTCGTCTCGCTCGTTCCCCGTCATTAATTAGCGAATCGTGACGTCGCGTCGTCTAACGAGCCGCGTCCTCGGCGCATTTTAAGACCGTATCACACCGTAGCGACTCGCGGCTGCGACTGCGACTGCAATTGCGATTGCGATTTCTTGTTTTCCAATCACACTTGCGATTGGCGATCGCGGCTGCGGCTAAATATTGTCACACGTCACAATCCCAAAGGAGGGGTTTACATTCTACGAGATCTACTAAATAATAGTCTATCTCTTTATTAAATTGTTTCGATATTTAAAAAGAAATATGTAACACATAAAACAACACCAGACATAACCTTATTCTAGTGATTTCACCGACTTCTACATACTATTAAATCAATGTGATTATGACGAGCGGGTCACGTGATTATACGGAGTTTTGTGATTGGTTGCGACTGCGGCTGCGACTCGAAAAATGGACAGCCGTCCAGACGATAGTCGCGAGTCGCAGCTTTCTGATTGGTCGAGGAAGAGTCTCAATCCGCAGCCGCAGTCGCGAGTCGCTAGTGTGATACGGCTATTACGCGTCGAATAAATGAATAGCGCGCGCGCGCGCGAGGAGACGCTCGGCGTCAACATTCGGCGGGATTTCAGCGCAGCGCGGCGCGACGCACACGAAATATGTACCGAATAAAGAAAAATTGACCGGGATATATCGCAAAAAACGCCAGAGGGACTCACTTTGACGGGCGCGCTGCGCGGCGCGGCGCGGCGCGGCGCGGCGCGGCGCGGCGCGTCGCGCGTCGTCGCCGAAGGCTGGATGATGCGAGCAAACTCGCGCGGTGTTATATTTCAATCACGTTTGTACCGACTTTGATTATTCGCGATTCGACCGGCCGACAGTAACGCGTGGCCTAACGAACGATCTGTCCGATGCGATTGATCGGGTTATCGAATCATTTTCCCGTATTCCTCTGCAGCGTGCGAGAGCGCCCGCGCGCCATCTCTCCGTCCCTCTCGCGCGCTCGCGCCATTTTTCGCACGCCATAAAAGCTCTCTTTGCGGATGCGCTGATATTTGCGAATTGTGTCGTGTGTGCGTCCGTTAAATTGCGGCTTCATTTGCTCACGTAGGAGCGCGCCGTCTGCCCGGCGCGGCTTCTCGCCTCGAGCGAACGGCCGCGTTGTTCGACGCGGACAGATGAGCTTACCTGTTTGCGAAATTCCTCCTCCGTCTCATTGGCGCGTGCTTTTAATCTCGGCCGGACCTAAAGAGCAAGCACCAATGAGCGCAATCGTCGGAGAAAAACCGTGCCTCGCGTGGTCGCGCGCGTTCGCGTTGCTTCTCTTCTCTTCGGCCGTTGTCTTCAAAATATCGCACTCTCGCGCGCGAGTAATCGAAAAGGAGAGAGAGAGAGAGAGAGAGAGAGAGAGGGGAGAAGGAGAAGAAAATAGAAGAAGAAGAGAGAGAGAGAGAGAGAGAGAGAGAGAGATTGGGACGCTTTAAAGACGCGGAAGAACGCAAGCCCGGCTCTCGTCGAGTCGGCGATGACGACGCGGTAAATCACCGACGGCAAAATCCCGCGGGAGGAGGATTTTGTTTTCACCGGGGGGAGGTGGCCGGCAAATATCGATTTCATTTGCATCTCCCTGTACGACTGTATTTTCTGTGTCAACCGTATAGATTTCCCCGGCACGGCTGAATGCGCATCAGCCGTCCATTGTGCGGCGCAACCCTAAAGAGCGGCGGCCGCGGCGCGCGCTCCGCGCCGCCGAATAATCGTCACGGCCTCGCGTCGTCCAAGTTGGATCACGTCGATTAATCGCGCGGTAATTAATCAACGCGGCGAGGGCGCGACAGAAGTCGTCCCATTTTGCGCTGATTACTCGGAGCGCCGCGAGCTGCTGCTGCTGCTGCCGCCGCCGCTGCGAGCAGGTGCGGCGCTCCGGCGCGCGAGCTTTCCTCCCTCTCGAGAAGGGGAGGGGGGCATCCTCGAGAGGGATTCTTCGTCGACGTGAAGAAAAAAGAAGGAAAGGAAAAAACACACGTTTCGCTGCCGACTTGGAACGAAGAATTTTGGTCACCGCTACTCGTAAAATATCGTTTCCTCACTCTCTCTCTCTCTCTCTCTCTCTCTCTCTCTCTCTCTCGTTCCTCTTCCTCTTTTTCTTTCACGGACGTAACTCGCGGAATCTCGGGAAATCTCCGCCGCGCCGCCTCACTCGCGGCGCATTAAAGCGTTTTCCAAATCTCGGCGAGTCTCAAAGCGGCTGCTAAGCCGATAGTCGCTGTCGGCTCTTCTTTCGCGGACCGCCGGGAACAATGGAGCCTGCCTACCTGCGTTACACGTCCGAGCACGGTCCGGTTACGGGAGTTAAAATCAAGTTAAAACCCTCTCCCGCTCCGCTTTTTGTTCCTACTTACGTCCCTTCGCGTTCGCTCCGCTCCGCTACGCTCGCGTATTTATTCACGTAGTCATTCGTACACGTATGTGCGCGCATATCGGCCCGAGCTTCCTCCGTTAATGGCACCGTTTTCGGAATCCGCCGTATCGCGGAAGAATGGGAGCTCCGGCTTTTCGCTTCGCTTCGCGACGAACGAAACGCCGTCGGACGCCGTCGCCGAGTCGGACGGGACGTTGCCGAGAAATATAAATCGATCCGTCGACCGATGACGATCGAGAGAAAGTGGAATCACGTTTTCCGAGATGTCTCGACGACAACGACACGAGGACGAGTCGCGCTCTCCCTCTTCGCCCCTCCCTCCCTACCTCCCTCACGCCAAGTCGCAGATCGAGGCGACGGGAGATTCTCGTCGCGACGGTCTCGCCGGCTAACATTTTCGCAGTTAAATACCTGCGCCGCGCCCGACCATTGCCTTCCGTTCTCCTACGGAGGGATGTTACACGCGAGAAGAAAGAGAGGGAGAGTAAGAGGGACGGAAGGGAGGAAAGGAGCGAGAAAGTGAGACAAAAAGAGGGTCCGCGAGTATATAGATTCGACATGCACGCGAGCGAGTTTTTTAATCTTTCAATGGGCCTCCTACGCTCCGGAAAGCTCCGCTCTTCCTACCGCTCCGCTATCACCCTCTTCCACCGCCCCCCTGCTCTTTCCCAACCCCTCCCTCCCCCCCCGCCCCGCCGACGCCCGCTGCTGCCCTGGCCACTCGATTCTCTGCACAAACCCCTCTCGAACCTTCATCCCACTTCAACCCTACCACCCGCTGCCCGCTCGACTGCCTGTCTCTCGATATATTTACATATTTTCGTGATATTTCGCGACGTTAATCCCTGAGCCTTCCTATCCTCCTCCCCCCTCTCGCCCACCCCCTTGCTCCAGCGAGCGCGAATTAAATGTGAAAACTCGCCTCCGGCTATTTTCTCTCTCTCTCTCTCCCTCGCTCTCTTTCCCTTCTCCTCTCTCTCTCCCTCTCCCGCTCCCCCCCCTCCCACTACCAGGGCTTTATTGTCAAATTCGCGCTCGGCAACGGCTTCCTCTCACTCGCTCGGCGATTTTCTCTCGACGTTTTTTTTTTTTTTTTTTCGTCGGTACTTGGTTGTCGTTGTTATTGTGTCGTTGCACCGTGTCGTTTTGCGCGCTCTCTCTCTCTCTCTCTCGCCTTTTTCTCTTTCTTCCCTGATCGGTGTCGGCGAGATCGGTCGGTGACGCACGCGGCGCAGCAAGGAGGGCACTTGGTCGGACGATTCTCCGAGCGCTCCGAGGCTGTTCTCTCGCCCGAACTGTATCGCGACGAACTCCACCTTCTGCCTCGTCCTCGTCCTCCTCGTCGTGGTCTTCGTCGTCGAAATTTTTTAGGGAGCGCCAACGCGACCCAAAGGGATTCAAAGGCGCGGAAATTGTGTCAGCCGTTATGAAATATGCAGGCGCGTGCGCGCGCGCGCGGGCGCGACGCGGCTGATCCTCCGTTTTACCTTCCTTCGTGTGGATGAAGCAACGAGAGGCTGATACCGCAAGCCGAAGAACATCTCTTCATAGCCGGAACTCGCGTCAGATTCCTTACATGAAGCATGAGCTCCCACTGGGGCCGGCCTCTGAGATACCGAACGCGCGCGTATATAAGATGCGCCCCGCGCCGGGCCGACGCGAACGACTCTGAAAAAATCCAGCCGGGACGCGTAATATGTATATTTGAAAATGACGCGGACACGCTCGCGCGTCAAATTACGCGCGCGGCGGAAAGCGAGCAGACCGGCCGCGTATAATACCGTTAACCCTTTGAGGCACGTATTTTCCAGAAAATCCGAATCACTTGAAAATTTATATACGGGGGTTTCTGGGATCGCTGATGATGAATGCGTTATCAGATTCTCGAAATTACCAAGATAGCAGATCCAAGATGGCGGATGTAAGAATGAAAAATCGCGGTAATTTCGGTGACAGTGGATATTGTGGGGTTTTTGGAGTCGCTGATTACGAATCCGTTATCAGATTTTCAAAATTCAAGACAGCAGATCCAAGATGGTGGCCACAAATATGAAAAATCGCGATAATTTCGGTGACAAAGAATTTTGGACCTCAGATTCGTAATCAACGACCTCGAAAACTAATCAGAGTACAATTTTAGCTAATTTAATAAAAATTCTATGATCCGCCATTTTGAATCCGCCATCTTGGAAAATTAATTTTGGAATTTGGACCTCAGATTTGTAATCAGCGACCTAAAAAACCCCCAAATCTTGATCTTGAGCAAAAAATTCCCTCATAGTTTGTGGAAAATGATTTCTTCTGCAAAAATGTGTATTTTTCACATTTTTTTTATTTGTAATAAATGGACAACTTATGCGAAACACTTTTCAACCTTTCATGTATGTTCCCATATCATATAAGAAGCTAAAAAACGCAAAAAACTCGACAAGAATCCCTCAAATATGAAAGATTTCATGAAAATGTGGGAATAAATAGGTGCTAAGTATACTTACCACTATGTCTCAAAAGGTTAATCGAACTCGAAATGGGCGAGACGCGGGAACGCGACGGCTGCTCGGCGGACTCGCACTAATTTTTTCGGGACGTCCGAGGGCTATCGGAACGAAAGCCGGCAATCTGTCCTGCGATCCATCTAGCTTTCTCTCTCTCTCTCTCTCTCTCTCTCTCTCTCTCTCTCTCTCTCTCTCTCTCTCTCTCTCACTTTATCTCTATCTCTTTCACCCTCTCCCTCGCTATCTTTCTCTCTCTCTCTCTCTCTCTCTCTCTCTCTCTCTCCATCTTGCCCCTACCTTAAGAGAGGATCTGATACGGCGGTGGATTTGGAGGAGCGTGCGCGGTCAAAGAGCGATTTTGAAGGGTTTACTGCGGAGGATCCAACCTGGGACGCAATCCCGCAAACACAGGAGCGAAATCGATTCTCTCGAAGCGAACAACCCGTGGAAGACATCACTCTCTCTCTCTCTCTCTCTCTCTCTTTCCCTCGCTTGTCCACGCTCTCTCTCTCTCTCCTTCAGCACGCTCGATTTACGAGCGATTCGACACCGAGGAGACGGACGAGCGGGACAACGAGATAAGATTAGACATGGTAGGAAAGCCATCCTGCTTCCCGACGAGCTGCTCTCTCTCTCTCTCTCTCTCTCTCTCTCTCTCTCTCTCTCTCGCGCGCGCAGAGTACGTAAGCGTCCCGTCGACGAGACGCTGGACCGAGCTTAATTACTTTGGAGATACGTCGACGTTACTTTTGCGTGTGCACGTAGCGGATCGCGGAGCGACACTTCGGTACACAGTTGAAAAAGGAACGAACGAAGAAGGATTCTCTCGCTGCGCAACCCCTTTTCCAAGCCCCGGAGCGGCTGCGGGGGATGGTCGATTGGCCAGCTCGAGCTTCACTTGTACCGCAAAAGTCCACCGATGTGCCGCGATGTGCCCTTTCGCATCGCAGAGACGACCGGAGAGGCCAACGAGAGAACGAGTCGAGGCTTCGCAGCGCGACTCAAGGCTCGCGCGAGCCCGAAGCCGAAGCCGAAGCCGAAGCCGTCCCAAAAGGTCCTCGGCGGAGCAGCCACTTTGCAGCTGCGCGGCCGGCCGCGGAGGAGAGGGAGTTGTTCTTTCTCTCGTCAAAGTCTCGGCCTCCGCCAGGACCCGTCCGCCAGGACTCTCCGTCGCGGTGACGCCGCGGCGCGAAATTATTCGATAGAGGCGTCGCGCGCGCCCTTAATCGCGCGCTTTATGGCGGCCGATCGCGGAGGGCGGAGAAGGGGAGAGGGGACCCGGCGCGATCGCGTCGCGCCGGAAACCGCTTCCTCTTTAGCGTCGGCCGCGCGATACCATCTCGGCGCGCCGCACTCACGAGGATCTAATACGCCCGGAGTCCCTAATCTGATCCCCGGGAACGCCGGGAACGAACCGTTCGCAGTTATTACGCGCGGCTACGTCCTCGATAGGGAGGCCGCACACATACCCGCGCGCGCGCACACACATACGTGCGCGCACACACTCGGCCGTTATGGATACAAGCGCGTGGATGATAGTTGGAGAGATCGAGATCGTCCCTCCGGGCGCGCCGGTTGCGACGGGCGGCGGGGGGGAGGAGAAATAGAAGGTGGCGCAGGTGGGTGAAGGAGCGGCGGGGCGGGAGAGGGGGAAGGAGGTGGAGGGCCGCGGAGGAGAAGGAGCAGGACGTCTATTCCGTAAGCGCGCAATTTCTCACACGAGCCTCGAACCTCTATTACACACCTGCGATTCTCTCTCTCTCTCTCTCTCTCTCTCTCCTCTCTCTCTCTCTCTCTCTCTCTTTCTCGATGTGTGCCAACACCGTCGTGAAAGCATCTCGCGCCCGCGATTGGCCGGCCGTTCGTTCTCGCGGCGCGGATGATTGTCGGTCCGACTGCGAGAATGCAGCTGCGATTTACGGTCGAGCGACAGCGCCGCGCGCGCGCGCGCGGACTCCTCGGAGCTTCTTCGGACGCTCCGCCGTGGGCGCCCCGCGAAAAATTCATTCCGCGCCGGCGAAAGCGGCTGCGGCGCTTTATGCGCGTCGTGATGCCGACGGCGGCGGCGGCGGCGGCGGGCGGCAACGGTGGATACAAAATACGGAATGTGATACACGCGGGATATACCGTGTGGCTATCGAATCGAGCTTTTCCCTCCCTGGCGCCCCGGCCCCTCCCCCCTCCGCCGGCCGCCACGGTACGCACTCCGGAATTACGAGGTCCAATTTCGGACGGAGCGCGGTCGATCGAAAGGTCGCAGAGCGCGGAAAGAGAGATATCCTCCCCGGTTGCTCGGCCGTGTGTTGGCTCGGCTCGTGCACTCCTCTCCGAAGGTTGTTGCAACTCGCACGGTTACATGTATATAGGTATGTGTATGTGTGTATGTGTGTGTGTGTGTGTGTGTGCGCGAGCGCAAGGAAGGCATAAACCGAGACAATAGCCGCCTCAGGGTATTCGAGATGACCGCCATTAGGAGAGCGCGTCCCTCATCTCCCTCTCGTTGCTCCGTTCCTTGTCGAGAAGGTTCGCTCCGGACGACGACGACGACGACGACGACGACGACGACAAACTCGGCAACGACGGAATTTCACGCGTGCGCCGGCATTATGCACCCGCGAGAAAAGCCAAGCGACGTCTAATCGCGTTACTCCATTATGTCGCACGCCGGCATTCGGAAATGCAGGTACAGAGGAGGCGCCTGTGATCAGCTTAGCGTGTGGCTTAGCGCGCGGAAATTCGAAGACGCCGATTGGGAGGAAGCGCCCTTCGGCGATCGCGCGCGCTTCAACTACGCTGAGCCACGGAATTTCGGACGGCGAGGACGGCTGTCGGACGCGCGACATTTCTTTCTCGCGCGGATCCAAGGGCTTCCTCCCCCTCGCCGCCTCTTCTTTTCTCGTCCGGTCTCTTCCGCTGCTCCTGCGGCTCGGCAGGCTCGAAACGCGCGGCTGCAGCCCCCGATCGAAATCCGAAACGCCGGGGAATCCCGAACGCGGAGAGAACACACTGCGCAACTTTCGGCTATCTGCGGTGATATCGGAATCGGAATCTGGAATTTCCGCGGGAAGTTGGCGCTGGACTGCGAGCATTATTCTCACGCGCGATAATCGTGAGCTTTGCGACGAGGAGGAGAGCGACAGTGTGTGCGTGTGTGTGCGAGAGAGAGAGAGAGAGAGAGAGAGAGAGAGAGAGAGAGAGTGAGAGGAGGGGGGGGAAGGCGAGATTTCCGAGGTATTCGAGGCGCGAACGATAAAGGAGGAGTTTCGGGCCGAAGCCGGAGGGCGAGGGAGGTTTCCGCGCGAGGATATATGGAGAGAAAGAAGGGGGAGGAGAGGGTGGCGTACGTGGCCTCTACGAGTGAGTAATAAGCACCTGCCCGCCTTGGAACCAGCGACTTGATTCATTTCGCGGTAAGTACAGAGCGCGCCGAACGCGCCCAGGCCGGCGAACGCCTTAGGCCGAGTTCACCGGGAAAGAGAGACGGAGAAAGAGGAAGAGAGAGAGAGAGAGAGAGAGAGAGAGGGGGGGGAGAGACCCTCCTGTTCTTCTTCTTGTCCGCCTTGCCCATAATACCTACGCATTCCCGATCCGACAGGCCCACGTTTTCTCGCTAGCGATTTCGTCTCAGCTCTCTCTCTCTCTCTCTCTCTCTCTCTCTCTCCCGTTTGTTCACGTTCGCCATTACACGTCTCCATCATCCCCTCGGCGTTGCCGTTCTCGCATGAGCCACGAGAGAAGAGATACCGGAAGTGTCGGCGGTCGAGCCGAGCCGAGCCAGGGACAGCGGCGGGGAGGGGCGAGGGGGGGAGATGGCGCGCTCCGATGGTCGCGCTTATCAGTCTCGTACTCGGGGCGTGCTTGGAACCGCGGGGAAATTCCGCGGGGGAGAGATACGCGCGCGAGGCACTAAACACCCCCGCAGGAGGAGCGGGGAGGGGGTGGCGCGTCGTTGGACGATTTCGTCGGTATAAAGAGAAAGGCCGCCGGGCCGTAACGTCTCATAACGGAAGAGAGAAAAAGGGATGTTCCTCGCCGTCCGAGGCGCGCGCGAAACGGCGCAAGGCGGCGGCGAGAGGGGCGGGAGAGGGTGGAGAAGCATATCGCGGGTTTTGCAAAATTCAGCTGCGCCGCCGAGGCCTCGTTTCACGCGCAGTAAACGCGCTTCCAAAGTGCACTTTCCGCGACCGCCCCCGCCGAAACTCGGGAATATTTCACGATTTCGCGAAACGATCGGCGGGCGCGATAGCGCGGCGGCGCGGGCGGCGGAGTCTTCGCCGTAAACTCGGTGAGTAAACAGTCGGATCCATAACGCTCATCCCGCCGTTTACTACTCGGCCCATTATAGCTCGCGGCCGCCCGGCCGCTAACAGCGCTCGCGGAAAAACCGCGACGCGGCCGCGCGCGTTTCCTCGCGCGTGAGATCGCGCAAAATAATGCAGCGAGCGGGAATATGTAAACGATATTAATCGCGCGAATTGCTATCGCGTGCTCCCTGTGCATCCTCGCCCCAGGGCGAAAGCTCGCCGCAGTCTAAGTGAGAGAGAGAGAGAGAGAGAGAAGAGAGAGAGAGAGAGAGAGAGAGAGAGAGGGGGAGAGTTCAGCGGATAGCGAAAACACGCGGCGGGAAGGACGGGCGTCTTTCGCTCGAGCTTACTGCTCGGCTTTCGCGACGGTGCACAGTGGGGGGGGGGGGCCAGATGACATTCTTTGGTTCAAAATTCTCTAGAGACTTGAACTTCCAACCGACCATCGACACCATGATGATGAGGGGTTGAATAAATTCCGAAGAGATCTGTCTTGCCAAAATAAAAAAAATTTTTTTTCTCGAATTATTAGCCCCAAAAGAGGCAAGATTAATCGCGAGAGAAACTTGTGAAATATTCGACATAGATGATATGTATCATTATTCGACACTTATTTCTATGTAATAGCGTATTCAGCGGATTGAAATTGTGAAACCAATCAACAGACACTTTGAGATTTATCGATCTTGAACCAGAAACCCATTAACCCAAAACTCATATGCCCAAAATGCGAAAACATCAAATATAGATTCGTTAAGCGCGGAAAACCGAGGGACTTGGAGACTTAAGCCCATCAACCTAGGAATCTATCAATCCGAAAACTTTTTAGCTCGTGGATGCATGAAGCCGTATATATTAACCCTTTAACGCCCGACTTTTTTATTTAAGTGTTTTAAGAATAAAATTTGAGTTTTTTTGAACTGAGACTATAAGTAGTGATGACCAAAAAAGATATCAGAATTTTATATTGGTTTCTTTATCGTTCGTTTTTTGTTTATTAAATATGACTTGGTAAATATGACTTGGATCCTAAAAGCATACACGAAATGAACAACCTATACAGAGAAAAATGAAGGGTAATCTATACGACGTAACTCTGATAGTCAGCTTGACATTTTTCAGCTGAAACTGTACTATATTTGTGAGTGAAGTTTGTCATTCAGAGCGTCAAGCTTACTATTTCAGAAGAATATCTTGTAGATCACCATTTAGATAGTCAATCGTCCCTTCATTTTTCCGCATAAAAGACTGTAAGTCACCAGGTTTCACGCAAATAGATTGATTTCTTGATTTTCGTGTTCACCATATTGGATTCGCCATTTTGAATTCCTGTATTCTTTTAATTTCACATTTCGCATCTGAGAAAGCTTCCAAATGTATAAAATTCTAACAGATACCAATCTATTCATTTATAGTGCACTTCTAGATGTCAGTAACAATGCCTGACTATGCCTACTTGGAATTTGACGAAACTGAGCTATTGTTAAAACTGAGCTAAAAACAAACTAAACCGAATCTACATACAATCTATATACCATTTTTTAGAAGAAGAATTCACCTTTACGGTGATGCAAAGAAAACGAAAATGTCTTCTTTTTTGACTAAGTTACGGATTCTTAAATACGTTTCTGGTAACTATAGTTGCCAGTAGGCGTTAAAGTGTTAAAAGCCCCAAATAGTCCAAAAATCCAATCTAGCCATAGCTCGAGAATCTAATAATACTCAATGTTGAATATTCAGCTATAAAACATTAAGTTCGAGCCTCGAAACTTTTAAAACAAACTCTAAACCCATGAACCCTGAACCGACAATTTTTTCAAAATTTCGACTAGACAGATCTCTTTGGAATTTATTCAGGATCAACCCCTTATCCATTGGTGTCGATGATCCGTTGGAAATTCAGGTCTCTAGAGAATTTTCAACCAAAACATGTCATCTGGCCGCACTGTGCGCGGTGGCGAGTTTCAATCGACTAGAGCGATCTTGCGCCTGCACTGATAGAAAAATATAGTTGAATTAACTATAATCTCACTATATTTTATAGTTCATTTTGGCGTCAACCATATTTTTATAGTTCGTGGAACCTGCAAAATATAGTAGAATAAACACAAATATATAGTCAATGACTGTCTTAAATAATTGTTTAGTTACTTTTACCAGATATATGATAATTTCTCATTCACAAATATAGTGAGATCTTTAATATTCGTATAGTTACATCTATCATCATTTGGCAAATATTCTGGTAATAAAGAGTTACTTTACCTACCATTTTATATTTGCATCCATATAATAATTTTAGTTTAACTTACTATAATTCTTAGTAAAAGTATTATATGATTTGTTATACTATGTCTATATCGTAATTATTACCGATATTATGGTAACACTTACTATAAATATGATATTTCGGACTATAATTTAGTTACTATATCATTATAGTTCCAAATATCATATACTTTTCTCTCAGTGTGTGAACAAGGCGGGACACGTTGGGCTCATTTTTCAATTCCCGGCGAAAAGATTCGTGGCGGGGAGGCCCGCATGAAGATCACTCGAGGTCGAGCGACTCGGTTTCACTGGGAGCTCGCCGCGAGATATTTAGAGGGTAACTAACTAACTATTCTCTCGATTCCTCGGGGTGAAATTTCACTCGAGGAGCGGAGCGGCCGGCCGAGTCACTCCAGGTCGAGCGATTCGGTTTGAGCGAAATTTTGCCGGTGGGAAAGGACGGCGGCCATTTTCTCGCCTCTTTTGTCCACAAATGAAGTAAGATTCGCTCGAAGGCTGTGCTGGTAAATCAACGCGGCCGGTGTCAGTCTTCAGTTTGCGAGCAATGCGGGCGAGAAGTGGAGGATATAAAAACTGGGGCGACGTACAGGACGCTGCTTTTCGCGACTCGCTACTTTCCACGCTTGCAGCCGCGTCATCGAACAGGCTCGCTGGCGGTAGAATACGCAAGAAATGCTTACCATATTCTGCATAAGACTGTCGTAACGCGTGCGTAACAGCCCACTGTGCGAAGAGCATTCTTACACTGACAGCATTTCCCCCATTATGGCATCTGCAGCTTCTCGCTTCTTATCGATTAAGGCATAAAGCAGGTACTTTGTGCCAGCAGAGTGACTGTACTCGGATTCGAGCGAGAATATCATATTCTGTCGGCGGCTCAGAACAGTGCACGTTAAACGATAATATAGCATGAATAACAATATATTAGGTGTACAAATGAATATAATCCAAACTTTTTCAAGCGGCTGAGAAAGTTAAGTTTCAAATAATCAAATTTTCCCGCTCTTTTGCGATTATGTAGCGTTGACATATAGTTGTTGGAAATTACATTTGGTATGGCGGAAGGCTGGACATAACCTCAAAAATTATTCAGCTCAGTTCGGTCAAAAGTGGCAGATAAGGTGCATATCCGATACTGTATTCTTTATGAATTCCAATGAGGACAAAATGCTGCAAATCGTTTTGTTTCTTTCTCGGTGAAGATGTTATATCGTACGATGTGTGTGTATTTTGCAGGGTTGGGAAAGTTACTTTTTAAAAGTAACTCGTTACCGTTACCATTACTTTCGGTAAAAAGTAACTCGTTACCGTTACTCGTTACTGATCTTAAAAAATAACGCGTTACCGTTACTTGAAAGTAACGATATTTTATTTCGTTACTTTCCGTTACTTTTTTTTGTTGTAAATCCAAGATTATAAGAAAGGTGCTAAGACAAGATATAAATCGGACATAAGACGATTAGAAATATATATATATATATATTTAAATATTTTTATTATTTTATATTATTAAGTATTGTATTTAATGAAAAGTTTCTTAATTAGTGGATATAAATTTAATATTTGGACATTAGTGCCTGTTGACTTTAAAAATCTTTGCCATTCATCATAGGCAGATTTCTCATTTGATGTTTGCTATTTAAAATTAAAAAAGTCATCGTTATTATTGTGCTTATCAGACATCAAAAAAATTTTAATTGAAGGAATTCCTTATAAATCTTTTAAATACGTTTGCGCAAGTTTTCACTTATCTTCAGCTAACCAACTCAATTTGGGATGCAAACAGCTGGCAATTATCAATTCTTCTTTTTCGAATGTAGTACAAAACCTAAAGTTGAATCAATAAAATTAAATATGAACATATTGATTTTTCTTTTTGATCAGATGAATATTGTTTGATGAACATATGTATTAACCAAATTACACCAACTTAACTTTCTTTTAAACCTTTCTAACTAAGGCCAATGGATGACAATATGTGAGTCCATCTTTATTGGTTCTCATTAAATTCAGCATAAAACAAAAAATGCATAGAAATTAAATACAATTAAGTTTAATTTTATAAAAATTAAAAAGTAACGATTGAAGTAACGGACGTTTTGTTACTCATTACAAAAAAAATGTATCGCCGCTACTTTTTCGTTACTGACACCAAAAAGTAACGGCGTTACCTAATCGTTACTCAAAAAAGTAACGATACCAGTAACGGCGTTACAAGTAACGCGTTACTTCCCAACCCTGGTATTTTGGTATTTGGACGATTTTGTTTAAAAGCGGCGGTTTCAGTCTGAGTGACAAAGAACGTCCTGCAGGTCGTCCTCGAAAGTGCGGCAACGATGATTTGGAGCAACTGCTCGCTGAGAATTCAGCACAAACGCAAAAAGAGCTCGCAGAGCAGTTAGTAACGCAATAAACTATTTCCAAACACCTACGCGAGATGGGAAGATTCAGAAAGAAGGGAAATGGACTCCGCACAAACTCACCGAAGCCAACAAGAATCAACGAGCGACAGTGTGTCTTTCTTTTCTCAATGAGCGGCGTAGAAAGTCTTTCTTGTGGAAAATTGTTACGAGCGATGAGCAGTGAATACTCTGCGACAATCCGATACGCAGAAAGCCATGGATAAATCCCGGCGAACCATCGATGTCGGTCGCAAAACGCTTCGGAAAGAAGATTCTGCTCTGCATTTGGTGGGATATGAAGGGTGTGATTTATTATGAGCTATTAAAACCGAATGAAACAATTACCGCGGGCCGCATACCAACGGCAATTAATCCGTTTGAGTGAAGAATTAGAACGAAAACGCCCGTATAGTGACAACGGAGAATGTCCTGTTCGCGAAGTTGTTGCATGATAACGCTGAGCCACACATTGCTTCTACGACAAAAGACAAATCGTAATGAGTCTTAGCTGGGACGTCTTGCAGCATCCGGCGCGGCGTATTTACCAGACATCGCTCCTACCGATTGCTATTTGTTCCGATCGATGCAACATGCCTTGTCCGATACGCACTTGAAATCAGTGGATGTGATCCGAAAATGGCTTGACGACTTTATCGTGTCCGAAGACGCAACGTTTGTCCGACACGGAATTCATTTCAGCTGGCTGAAAGATGGCTTAAAGTGATAGAAAACAACGGCGAATATTTGGTTGACAAATTTGTTTTATTTTCTTTTAGAATAAACCGAGTTAAGCTGAAACTTTGGTTTGGATTGGTAGTCATTTGTACACCTAATAACAATTATCACACGTGGCGAATGAATGAAGTACACAGGGCAATGTTTTTAGGAATAAGTTGAGTAAAGACTGACAAATAAATATCACCGGAGTCTGAGTTTAGAGTAATATAAAAAAAAGATATAGCAGATTTTTAAGAAACGAAGCAAGGACCAATTTTCCCAACGATGAATTCCCATGGAACCTCTCCCGCGAATACTGCGAGAGAAACTCTCTCGACGACTTCGCGTCAGCACCTTGTAAGAAACAATTATCACCGTGTTTGAACCGGGAAAAGAGAAAAGGGCGGCAAAAAAGTCACCCTCCTCCGAGGAATAACTACCCTCTACATTTCTTCCAAGGAGAAATTTCACTCGGTAAGTAGAGTGACTGGATGGATCGCTTAAATCGAGTGACTGGTTCACCTCATTTGGAGAGGTGAATAATTACGCTTCCATCGCGAAGCGTCGAGTGATATTTTCATTCGAAATTGAAGAGCGAGTCTACGCGATCGTTTCTTTGGGCCAGACTCACCCTGATCGACTGAAACACTCGCTGGTTTTCGATGAGATCCCACCGCGAGGCATGCAAAGGATATCGCGAGGAAGTCCGCGCGCGACCGCCGGCGCTTCCTTCCGCGGCCCGGCAGGCGAGCGCTTAATCGAGCAGCCGGGAATCCCGGCCGCGAAATCTTTCCGCGACATCGAGCACGTTTGTTTTATCAGGCTCGTAATGAGGGAGAACGAGGGTTAAACTCTCGCTACAGAAGGAGGCATGAAACGGCCGTCGGACAAAAGCCGCCGGGCGATAATTGGTTCCGGGTGAATAAGGATGCGGCGGGCGGCGGCGGCGGCGGGAGGTGCGCAAACACGAAAGAAGAAGAGCGGAAGCGGCGAAGGTCAGGAGGAGGATCCGCGGAGGTGGGGGGGCGGAGGGCACCGAATTAACCATTCCATTGGCGGCTGTACGACGGTATTTTTGCCGAATATTTTTGAATTTTCGGCAGGCGGCGTCAAATATTTGACTGTTTGCCTTCCATTGCCAAGATCCCTGTTGACACGGCGCGATCGATCGCGATGTCACTTTTGTCTTTCGCCAAATTATTCACGAGCTGCCGTCGATTCGAGTCACGGCACAGTTCCGCTCGCTCGCTCGCTCGCTCGCTCGCTCGCTCGCTCGCGCGCGCGCGCGCCTATCTATCGCCGCAGGATCGATGTATCGATCTCTCTGTCTCTCTCTCCCTCCCTCCCTCTCCCCCCCCTCTCTCTCTCTCTTTCTCTCTCACAATCGAGGGACCTGATTGTCGCTGCGGGAATTCGCGGAACGTCGTTCTCTCCCTCTTCTCTCGCTCCGGTCACTCACACACACACACACTCTCTCTCCCTCTCTCTCTCTCTCTCTCCCTCCGTTCCCCGAACGCCATGGAAGTCGTCCGAAAATTGATAGGGATCGATCGGCGCTAGCGGCTACATTGTCTAACGAGAAGGAGACAATCTCATCGGCCAAACAACGGTCTATGCGAGATCTAATGACGACGGTTGACTTATTCAAGCGGGATCGATCAGCGGCGCAAGTTCGTTTATCCGCGGTGCTTGGAAAAGACACGACCATTCGCGAAATTCTTCCTCCAGAGGAGCAGAGGAGGGAGAGAAGGAGAGTAGGGAAGAGGGGTACGAGGGAGAGAGACCTCTTCTCGGCGGCCCCAGCGGCTTCGCCGAAATTTCCAAGAGCGCGAACGCGAACGCGAACGCGCGCGGTCGTTTTTAACGGAGCTGCCTCCTCGCAAGCACGAGGCGAGGCGAGGCGAGGCGAGGCGAGGAGGAGGAGGAGCGCGGGCTAATCGGGAGTTTATGCCTTTATTCGACGAAAATAAAGGGATATCCTGCTCGCGCGCTCGCGAGAATATTCGGCGGCATGGAACATTTAACGGCGCGGCACTCCGGCAGGCCGCAGTAAAAACGACGCGGCGCCGCACGCCGGTGCGACTGACAGGAAGAAAGAGGGCTGCCGCGCGCGCGCGCGGGAGGAGGGCGCAAGAAGGGTGAGAGATAGAGGCGGAGAACGCGACCTCTCCACGGCATAGCATTTGTACTCCGCCGCCACCGAACGCCGCTGTATATTTCCCCGCGCCGCGGCGAATTTCACCTGGTTTATATTTTCTGTCGTTCCCGGCGCATCGCGTAATTTTCGCCCTCCCTCCCTCCCTCCCTCGCCCTCGCCCTCCTGCCGCAGCCTCCTCCGCCCGCCCGCTCGTTCCCACCCCCCGCGGATTTTTGCAGGGACAAGCCAGCGTCTCCGCCTTCGCCTCCGCCAGCGATTTCGCGCGGCGTCGTCTTATTCCTCGGTCATCCTCGCCGCGACACTGCGCTGACCAGCTGATCGAGTCCTGTGCGAAGGATCACCGCACCTGCGAAAGATGGCCGACGAAGCAAGTAACCGATTACATCGATTCTTCGGTAATCCCGCGAATCCTGTCCCGAGCTCCCCGCGCAGTCGACGAACATCGACATGCCGCTGTCGCTCTTGATCTCGCGATTCCGCTTTGCGCCGGCTTCGCTTCGCCGCTCATGACGATAACAATGGGGCTGTCGACGGCGCGCGCGGGGGGTGACTCTCGGCGTCGGCAAGAATCGGCGCGGATGCGCAACTTTTTGCCCCGCTCCCGCGCGAATATACAAATACGCTTGCCCGTAAATTCTCGCTATTGCGGGAGAAACGGTGAGTACCCGCGCGGCTGGAGGGCGGGCGAGCGTCCAGGCGGCGGGGGCGGGGAGCGGGGGCGGTAGGGTGCTGCGGGGACACGGCAGCCGCAGGAGCGCGCAGGCGGGAGGGACTCGTGCGTAAACGCTCTTTTATTTTATCGCTTTTCCTCCGTGTCACGTACACGCCGCGCGAGACCCTTCGAAATGCGCGATGCGACGCGACGCGACGCGACGCGACGCGACGCGATGCGATGCGCAGCCGCCCCCCTCCCCTCCCCCGCGTCTGACGTGTGACCGTTTGTTAATTAGCGTCAGCGCGTACGTTCGCGACGAACCGGAAACGGAACGGCGCGCGATCGATTCGGCGGAGGGCGCAGGGGGACCGAAGGGTGCGATCGTACTCCGATCGCGGCGGCGTCTTCGATCATCAAGCTGCCGGATCCGCGGGCATCAGGTTAGGCGGAAAGAATAGCGCCGGATAGGGGGAGGGGGACGGCCCTCGGTGGGGTATCAGCGGTCACGTAGCGGGTTTTGACGTTGTACCGACACTACGACGTCGCCGAAAAAGAAGCAAGAACGCCCGGGTCGACCGCGCGGGCGACCGAGGGAAAACGAGAACGAGGGAGGTAACGCGATTACGTCAGGTACACGAGACGGAGGGCGGGTGGAGAGGAGGGGGGGGGGGAAGTTCGTGAAACTCGTACGTGGCGCGACGCAAAGTGGTCGGAAACGAGGTTATCATTTTCTCCGGGAAGAGCCGTCAGCTGGACTGGCGGAGGGAGATGAGAGAGAGAGAGAGAGAGAGAGAGAGAGAGAGAGAGAAGGAGAGAGCGCGTTAGACACCGCGAAAGTTGACGGGAAAAACGTTTGATGGACGAATATTCGAAGTTTTGACGGGGCCGTCGGCCCGATCTCCATGAATTACGAATGAATTCGACCCTCTTCCCCCACCGCCTTCCCCCTTCTCCACAGGCTCGCCTTCCTCCTCGCCACCGAGTGCCGCCTTTCGTGTGTTGCCGTTTACTCGTCTTTCCGCGAAAACTCCGGCTATCGGGCAAAGTTATTTGTTCTATCCCTACGAGGCGTCTCCTCCTCCAAGTTCCCTCCTGCGAAGTGAAAACGACGAGACTTGTCCGGCCACCGTCGCCATAAACGAGTGACTGACGGTGCGCGAAACCATTGTGTCCGGAGGTGAGGTCCATCGGATAAATATTTCAGCAAAGAGCACAGAAAGAGAGAGAGAGAGAGAGAGAGAGAGAGAGAGAGAGAGGGCGAAACGCGAGACACATCTCGCCTCTGCGAGCATCGCGATGCTCCGTGAGAAAATGGATGTGAGTAGAGGGCGAGCGAGTGGAAGGAAGAGGAAAGGAAGGAGGAGAGATCGGCAAAGTCGGACGAGGCCCGATATCAATCCGTATAATTAAAAAGCCGAGTTGAATTGGCCCAAGGCCAATCAGAGGCGACCGACCGACGATGATCGGCCCGTCGCTGACCGCGTACTTGTTTTCGTTTTTCTCTCTTGTCTTCGCGATGACTTCTTGGCCTCTCCCGCCAGCCAAACTCCCGTCCGCTCATTCGTCGGGGGATCTCGCCGGCTCGCGCGCTCGCTCGGGCTTACTTTTAATAAGTAATCGCCGCCGCTGCCGCCCGTCGTTGGCGCGCACATAGCGCCGATTAATAATTCATACGGGAGGGATTATTATGGGTGGGCCGGCGCGAAGTGATTAGCATATAGGTAAATTAAGAGTGCGCCCAATTATTATAATTACGTAATTATGACAATTAACGGCCCAACACTCTGGCCGTTCTTTCGCGGCTCGCGTTCGACACGTCGCGCGGCGCGGCGTCGCCGAGGTTCAAGAGGTGACTTCCTCCTCCTTCTCCGACGACGACGACGACGACGACGACGACGACGACGACGACGAGTTTGCGGTTCGGATTCACAAGGCTGCTTCGCGCTTGGATATTTTGCGGAAACGGAAACGCCGCTTCCGGGGACACGCGCGACTTGCCACACGCGATTTGCATCGCGTATTAATCTTCCTTTTTTCGCCGTTCCGCATTATTAAGATATTTTTCATTGGAAATCGCGCGTCGCGTATTTCGCCGCGTCTCTACTTGAGCAGAATTATTGCGCGAGCGCGAGAGCGAATCGTTAATCGCGATTGAAAATTGCGCCCGCGCAGCGCCGACGACCCGTCTTAATTATTTATTTCGAAAACGTTACATCAAACAGGAGCGAGAAATTAAATACCGTTTGCAGCGGTGCCGGGTTTGCGCGTTTACCGCTTCCTCATTTCATTTCATTTCATTTTGCGTATTCCGACCATTTTTTGGCCGAATATTTTTTATGATCGGCCGACTGCCATCATTAACTTTTTCAAATAAATTAACGCACAAAATTCAATACCCACCGCCGCCGCCGCCGCCTGATTCTCTGCGTTCGCCTGTTCCATCCCACCCCCGCTCCCTCCCCCTTTCCCTGCCCCGGCCCCTGCCACAGCCCGTATGCTGCTTTACATAATATCGCTGTAAAACGGGGGAAAAACGCACTTCGCGATTATCCCGATGATTCGAAATTGCAGCCACGCTCGCTGACCTTTTAAATATATATATTTTTTGCCTACCAAAGATATATTATATTTTTAAAAATAATAACTGGGGAGAGAAAGAGAGGGATAATTATCGGATAAAATGCACGTAGCAACGCACGTTGCGTAAACCAAACCTTGCTCGCGTCTGCCGGCGGATCTCCCTTGTGTGTGTGTGTGTGTGTGTGTGTATGTATGTGTGCGTGTGTGTGTGAGTGTGTATGTGCGTGTGTGGCGATACACAAAAGGATAATCGCCGCGACAGACGCGAAATTCATCTCGCACAGGCGGCGCGTATCGCGGCAAAACGCGTCAAATTTTTCGCGAACCGCAACGGGATTTCCTCAGGGCGAAACCTACTATGAGGGGCAAGGGGAAGGGAGGAGAGACAGAAAGAGACCTAAAATCCGCGAATCGCGGCCGACGACGACGACGACGCGCGACAGAGAAAATCCGGGCCGCGCCGCGGGGAAGTGGCCGCTAATTGAAATTACAGCATCGTCGAACATAGTTCGTCGAGCACGATTCGACAAATTCGATCTCGCGTTCGC
Organism: Harpegnathos saltator; assembly: GCF_003227715.2. Lineage (NCBI taxonomy): Eukaryota > Metazoa > Arthropoda > Insecta > Hymenoptera > Formicidae > Harpegnathos > Harpegnathos saltator. The sequence goes on along the minus strand of NW_020230719.1, from coordinate 648,169 downwards.
GCCGACCGCGCGATTGCTCTCTGCGGGACGCGACGCGACGCGACGCGACGCGACGCGACGCGGTGCGACGCGACGCGACGCGGCGCGGCGCGGCGCGGCGCGGCTCGTCGCGCCGCCTAAATCGAGAAGGATCGTAATCAGCCGAATAGAGCGTGCGCGAAATATAGGCGCTGATAGATCAAACAAACGTCGGATTGGATTATTTTTATCGTTGTTAATGGCGATGGCTCGGCCGGGTTTCATTTCACAAAGCCCGGCGCTAAAATCAATTCCCTTCTCCTCCGGCCCCCCCGGCCCCCACGCCGCCCCCGCTCGATACACGCGATACCGAGGACGCGTACGCGTATACACTCGTGCGTGCGTGCGTGCGTGCGTGCGTGCGTGCGAGTATCCGCGCCGCTCGCTCTCCCGTGTGTGATACGGAAAAAATCTATTTCCTACAAACTCTCGGGGGGTGAAAAAAATCCCCGCTCTCTTAGACGACGCGCCTCGCTGACCGAGTTCCTTCGAGTGTCCTCCGCGTGATTTCTCGCGAGCGGTAAGGACGTTCTCTTCAAAGAGGCGAGGGGAGGGCCGAAAGCTGCGAAGCCTGCCAGGTGATTCGCAATTATAATCGCAAACTCGATGTATCCGTTGATGACACGTCATGCCAAGGTCACCCACCGCCGGAAGGAATCCGAGGAGGGCGAAATATCGCAGAGGTGTCTTTGAGATGTGTAAAAGGACGAATTTTTCACGGCTGTTCAATTCATTACGGCTAAATCTTGTACGCGACATCGAAAGCTCGATCGCGCTTGAAAGGCGCGATCTCCGACTAATTCGTTGAACTCGAGAGTGGCTGCGGCTGCTCTGTGCGCACCTCGCAAAGATTCGTGAGGCAGCTTTCTCTCTCTCTCTCTCTCTCTCTCTCTCTCTCTCTCTCTCTCTCTCTCTCTCTCTCTCTCTCTCTCTCTCTCTCTCTCGCTCGCTCGTTCACACCCTCGACGTCGGGCCCGAAGAGCTCCGCGCCGCCTCCATCCATCCGGACGTATTGTGAGGAATCTTCTCGCACACGAGAGGGAGAGCGCCAGCATTGAGACAGCATTTGCGTTTTGGTACGCACGAACGCTGTAAGCCAACTTCAATCGGAAGAAAAGCAGCGTGCGAGCGCGAAAGGTGAATGCGGACGGATGATGTGAAATGAATCGGGCAAACGGACAGACGTGACAGACATAATTCCCCAGTAAGCAGTACTTAGAGGGAGGGCGGCGGCGAGCCCACCCGCGCATCGAGGGGGGACACCTGTCGATTCCCATCGGGAAATATTGGACTGTCTTATGCTCGCGTTCGCGTTCGCGTTTGCGCTCGCATTCGCTCGCAGTCGGCGTTCGAAAAATTCCCCGCGGCCGGAGGAAAAGGAAAGAACGAGAGCGCGCGGGAGAGAGAGAGAGAGAGAGAGAGAGAGAGAGAGAGAGAGAGAGAGGGAGGGAAAGAGGTAAAAAAGAGCTCTCGCCTTTACGCATCGAATCGTCCAATTCGTCCGCCGCGCCGCCGTTGCTTCTTCAAGGAGCGGAATCAGACGGGATCTCCTTGTACGCTCGGGTACTTCAGCTCGCTCTCGAAGGATACGTTTGACGACACGCAGTGCGAGCGAGACAATGAGGAGATCGCGCTCCTTCGGACCCGTCCGGATGTTTCTCTCTCCCCTCCTCTCTCTCTCTCTCTCTCTCTCTCTCTCTCTCTCTCTGTCTGTCGGCGTCTATCCTCATTTTTCATCCTGCGTCCTGCGTGTTTATGTATGTTTCGCGCACTAATTCCGCGTTAGCTGCCGCGAACGCATCCTGGCGTACAAGGCGCTCGCTTTCTCTTCATATTTATATCGCAGTTATTCGGCCGGGTTCTCGAGTCGCCGAAGCGTGAAGACGTGAAGCCGCGCGGAACCGCAAGAACGAGCCATCTTCGCGCGATCGATCCCCCCTCGCGATGTGTCTCGCGCGCCGGCATGTGGAAGTTTAAATGATCATTTGGACTCGCTCTCGGGAGCGCGGGAAAAGCTGCGAGAAAGTCGCGAGTTGTGTCCGCGCGATCCGATAAAACCGTCAACTGCGAGAAATACGAAGGCGCAGCACGCGCGGAGGATGAGAGAGAGCGAGAGAGAGAGAGAGAGAGAGAGAGAGGAGGGGGGGAGGACGCCGCGCTATTGGCGTAGCCTTAATTAAATGCCGTACCATGGATAATTAGCAATGGGTTTCGCTACTTTTGCCCACACGCGGCACACCCGGCGAGATCCACTTTGTAGACAATCGAGGTCGTGAGAACGCCGAGGCAGTCATTCAAATACGAACGGCCGCTCGCTTATGACTCGAGCCGCTAATTATATTTGCAATTAACCCCGAAGCGCGCGGCCGCGCGCGGATTCTCGAGCAGGGTTACGGAAGGCGAAGGAGACGGACGAGGAGCGAACTTAAGGAGGAGAAAGAGCGAGAGAGAGAGAGAGAGAGAGAGAGAGAGAGAGAGAAGCAGTGGAGAAAAAGGAAGAGGGGGGAGGAGGAGGAGGAGAAGAAGAAGTAAAAATGTATACGCGTGCAGAGGAAGGAGGGAGGGCCCGGCCGAGAGAATACGCAAGACGAGAAAAAGGAAAGAAGAAAAGTGCGGGGAGGCTAAGAAGGGGCAAAGGTGCGCGAAGAAACGGGAAAAAATGGCCGCTCGATCACCACGTATGTCCAATGTTTCTCAATCGCGCGTTCCTTCAGAGCGTCGCTCGCTCTTCACTGAGCGGTCTTCCGGTCCGGCCGGGTTTTCGCGCGATTTCTTCGTACTCCTCGAACTGGAGCTTTTCGTGTAGATCGCTGGAAAATATGAGGCTCCCATCGCGCCGCTGTAGCGGTTTTCCGGGTTGCAAGGGATGAAGTGGATGGCACGTGAAGAAGAACGTAGGACGCGGCGGGATGCAAACGAATCGAGCAGTCAAAGTTGCCTGAGCAGAAAATTGTTAAGGTTATTCTCACGAAGCATGAGGCCCCGATAAGGCTGAAAGTAGGATGTCCTAAAAAGAGATTCCTCATTATTACCACATCAGGCCTCGGGATGGATACTTTAGGGATACTTTAGATTTTACGAAATAAGACTTTGATGAAGAAAACTGATGACGACCTTAGAAAGATTTATTAGGAATTCCTTAAATTTAATAAATAAGGCTTTGACAGGGAAAGTTGAGAAGGGCCTTGGAAGGATTTTTTAGGAGTGTCTTAGATTTAATAAGTAAGACTTTGATAGGGAAAACTAATAAGAATCTTAAAAGGATCTTTTAAGGGTGCTTTGGATATACAAGATCAAGTTTTGTTATAGAAAATTAATAACGTCTGAAGCGTATAATAAAATTATTATAATTTAGTATTGTTTTAGTGGGTACCTCTATTTGGTTCTTTCAAAGATTTTTTAATTAAACCGCAATTAAAATCAAATTTTATTAGTTTAATTAGTTGCCGTATTCATTAGTCTCTTCCAAGGATTTTTCTAATATTGTCTTCGCTTTGAAATCGCTACAGCAAATTTTAATAAAAACAGTAGCAAGATTTTTATTTGTAAAGAATGCTATATTTTTAAAATAAAAAATTCTCGCTGTATACTAACAAGGTTATAAAGAAACAAAGAAATTACAAATTTCTAAATTTCTTGGAATAAACTTGGAAAAGAACGAATATTTTTACTCAAACAGTAATAAAAATATTTCTTTATAAGGCACTATTATCACATTGCCTTATACGGACACGTTAAACCATTCGTAGGGCCCTTGCCTTTCTATCCCTAATAAAGCCCGATTAATGTTAGAGAAAAATAATCAGGCCTTTACCAGAGTCCTATTAATTTTTCTACTCCTGGTGAGGACATAAACAGCCGCCATTTTACATGATTGCTTGATTTGCTTGCTGCTTACGTTTCTCTACGTGCCATCCGCTTAGGATCCGACTGTGATCCGCGAGGGAACCCTCCACCTTCGACCGCAAGACAATGAGAATCTCATATTCAGTCTCCTTCCGGTGATTTCCTTCTCCTTTCCACGAACGAAAGTCTACGGCGGATCGACATTGGAGTCGATCCATTCGATTCCATTCGTCCGTATAAAATCCGGCGCACAGCTCGATTATTTCGATCAGCAGGTCGCGGGCGCTCGCGCTCGCGAGCGCGTAAGGCCGAACAACGACCAGAACTGGATGATAACGAAAAGTCGATGGATTTATGAGAATGCCCAGAGGCTGCCGGGAGGGTGGGCAAGGGCGGCAAGGGTCACGCGGGGTCACGGCGGACCGCAACGACAGGCTAACACGATTAACTAAAAAAATATTTCATCGCGCAAAAAGCTCATAAATGAATTTTTCGCTCTTGGTCGGGTCGATCCTCTGTGAAAGCGCGCGGGCCGTGCACGTGTGTGTGTGTGTGTGTGTGTGTGTGTGTGTGTGTGTGTGTGTGTGTGTGTGTGTGTGTGTGTGTGGGTATGTGAGTATGCGCGTGTGTATGCGCGCCCATAATTTGCATAATTGACGTCGGTTCGGTTCCGGCATAATGAAATATCCGAATGTCTTTTTCGACGTTGCCTTTCAGTCAATCACGCCGCGGCCCGGCAATTTTATTCGACACTAATTAAACCTGTATTTGAGTTCATTTTTTACGCGCGCTTGAAAGCCAGACAGTATAAATCTTTGGACGGTTCCGGGGGATCAGTTTGCCATTAAATCGATTTGCGACTTCCGCCCGTCGCGCCGCGCCGTCGCTCGTATTCGAGATAGATCGAGCTGAAATAACCGCCGATCGAAGATGACAATCACACACATATACGCGCACGCAATCGCATACTCCTCCGGCGACGTGTCGTCCGATTAATTCTCCGAGTAATTAGAAATCGCTAATTACGCGCTGACCGACGACGCTGCGGCGGCGGCGGCGGCGGCCGCGCGGTCTCTCTTTCTGCGCGACCCTCTCCGCGAGGCGTCGTATAATGAGAGGCCGCGCGCTGTCCCGAGACTCTCTCCAACTCTCGAAATCGCGCGACGCCAAGAGACACGTGTTATTACTTCCTAATTGGGCCATTATTCGCGAAACTAAAGCCACGGGGACTCGTCGCGCGGCGGACGTCGTCGACGATGACGACTGTTGCAGCCGCGGACGCACCGCGCGTCGACTATTTATTCTAAAGCCGTCGGCCGCGCTGCGAGAATCGTCGAAGACTCAAGAGTGTATCGCTTCCTGATCCCTTATTTGCACATCAGAGAGCGAGAGAGAAAGAGAGAGAGCGAGAGAGAGCGAGAGAGAGAGAGAGAGAGAGAGCTCTGGCTGGTATCGGTTGTCATGTCGTAACGGGAAATTCTAACACATGAAAATACAGACGGGGGCGGGTGGAGGCGCAGCGGGGGAAGCTTCAAAGGAGGAGGACAGCTCGCCAAACACAAGGACGACGACGCCGATGACTGCAGCAGTAGCAGCAGCAGCGCGGGAGCGAGTTCGGAGTCCTGTTTACACGCGTGTTCGCAAATATAGCCACAGGTATCGGAGCCAACCGAAGCGAAGAATTGATAAATTAGTTATTCCGTCAGAGAGTCGGCCCTCGCCACGGCGCTGTTTCCGCCGTGGCCGTGCGTTTGATCCTGAGCTACCGAATAATCGTGTCCGTTTATATCGAGCGCACGACCACCTGAGCTCTCTCTCTCTCTCGTCCCTCTTCCGTCCTACCTTCTCCTCCCCCCGATATCCGCTCGCGAGTCAAACGCGCCGCTCCTCCGGGGGATCGCAGCTTTGCGCGCGAATTCGCGCGCGAGCCGATTCCGGCGAAAATGTACTCGTTTGGAAAATTGATCAGCGAAGACACAGGGAATGCGGGAAGCATCGAGCAAGCGAGGACAATCGACATCGTCGGCCAGCGGATCGCCGTGGCGTCCGCAGCGGCATCGCGGCGAGACGCTTTCGAGACGCGCGCGCGGTCGCACGAGATCCTTCGCGCTCTTCGACCTCTCTCTCTCTCTCTCTCTCGCTCGCTCGCTCGCTCGCGACGAACGCCGGGATTTACGCGGCCGCCTCGCAAACGGCGAAACGGAGTCTGCATGCGAGCGGACAACGGCGCGACGCAGCGCGGCGCGGAGGCAACGCGTTGGCGGTCGATAACACGTCGCTGCTGCCGCTGCTGCTGCTGCTGCTGCTGCTGCGACTCGAGCCGTGACGAGGCTGCGACATCGGGATTGTGATTAGGGGCTGGTCGGCAAACAATGCCTAATTACATAATTATTGTGCCGCGGGCCGTAATTAAGACACATTACTCCGCTCGCTTGGTAATTCATTACGCTTAATGCCTTCCCTGCCTCCGCCGTTTCATCGCGGATGACAGTCGCGACGGTTCCGCTAAATACCGTTACCGTGAAATATCACTCCGGGTCCGCCGCCGCCGCCGCCGCAGCTCGGCGGTCTAGATCGCCGCTGATCTAGACGCGCTTTCGATCGTTTCGTTACATCATTCGCGTGGAAAGAGCGCGGCATCCATCATCCGTCGTGCCGTCGCGCCTCTCTCTCTCTCTCTCTCTCTCTCTCTCTCTCTCTCTCTCTCGTTTGCGCCGCGTACTCTTCGTCACGTGTGAACCCGCAAATTAGACGGGCCATTCGGAAGTGCCAACGCTGTCGATGGTGCTGGCGCCCGGCCGTACGAGATGAGGTGTTTGCTTCTTTTCCATGAAATCGTGCAGATATTTTTCTCGTCTTCGCGCGTGTGAAAGAGCAGCGAGCTTGGATCAGCGACGATTCGACATTTCGCCAGATATCGCGCGTTTTTCACTCACAGCTCGACGTGAAAGTCAGCTATTAGGTTGAGCCACGAGAATTTGTGCCGTCTCTCTATATAGGTCTTTCCACTGCCAAACGAAAATTTATTTAACAGAGAACCTGCCGGTGTATAACATTCTTACGGGAATTTATTATTTATCCCTATTGATTAAAACGGCACGAACTTACCTAACCTTGTGACTTAACCTAACCTTGATAATGTTTGCATCGAATATAATTGGAAGAATACAAACAGGAGGAAACGATACGAATAAACTGCCGGATACTGCTCGGCCATTCGAATAATCGCCGGAAGACTCGAGTGGCCGGAATTAACGGCTCTAAAGAGAAATGGCGGCTAAGGGTGACGTGCCATGACACATATTTTCCGCGTAACGCGTAACCAATCAGAAGCGTTGAGTCAAAATTAAACGTACCGTATTATTACGCCATCTTAGCTTGTTTTATGCGCGTAGTAAAACACAGCTGAGTAAAAGTGTCTAAAAATTGCCGGAAAGCAGTCGTGAGGTGATGTGTCAAGTGCCTCCGCTAAAGTAAGTACACGAAAATAGTATAATGTGATTTTCCGTGGAAAGCAATTTCGAAAGATCTGTCACTTTTGACTATTTTCGACTGAATTCGTTTCTAAATGATTACTAACCTACGAAGTGACATTGTACCTTATAATGTGATAAAATGAGATATTTTCGGGTAGTAATATAAAATGTTTTAATTTTGTACAATGAAAACATAATAAAAGATGATAAACAGGTATAATATTATAAAATTATATGGTTTTATATAATATAATGTAATATAATATAGAGTGGTGTCATTTGGTGCGCATAATCAGTGGCGTAAATTGAGACTTACAATTTCAGTGGGCGTAATTCGGGACATTTGTAGTTCACACTTAATTCTTTCCTATAAATAAATAATCTTGTTTATTTCTAATTTGTATGTGTGTTTTCGCTAATTTACAAAATAATAACTTTTAATAAGATTCATAGTCTTATACCTGATACCACTTTACCTTTTTAAAAGTAAATTCTAGAAAACTAGTCTTTGCTTAAAGCGGCGTAATTCGGTATATTTATCTTATGCATTTTCTAGAGATCGCGTATCGCGTTTCAGCGTTTGCGCGATTTTGATGGAACGTACATACATATGTGTGCTGAACTTGTTGCACCAGATACACCTTTCCGTGAATTTCGTCAGAAAAGGAGAGATTCATGTTTGACTGGCCTTGATCATGGAAGGATTTGTAAGTATAATAACTTGTCACATAATGTACAGTATTGTATCGACTATAAAATCGATAAAATTATGCTTGCAAAAATTTTACAAATTTATAAATTTCTCATCGTAGAAATATAATTCTTCAACATGGTTATCGCTTGCGCCACATCATTTGCGATTTTCGATCATAAATACTGGGTGAACCCAATATCTTTTTTTACACACTGATCGTTTTTCACGGTTATGCATCAAAAAATATGAAGCCTATTTTTTAATATTTTCCTTACTTTTACTTGTAATAATCTACGATTGATCTCTTTATGACCAAACATTTTATAATTATGTAACATATACAGGATGTCTGAGAAATTTTCAGCCTGCTAGTTTGTACAGGTAGAACAGGTGAAATTGAACAATAAAGTCACATAAAATTTTCCAAGAATCGCAGTAGTTAATAATTAAGTTATTAATTAATACGTCTGGGCTAATGAGATCGCGGAAAACGGCAGGCCGGACTCGACAGAAGGATACATGCAGGCCGCAAAATAAGGTAATCATCTTTTGTTTATGATCGTCGTGTACGACAATGATTCGACGGACACGTTTTCAGTCGCATGAAATTGTTTGACGCAGTCGTGCTTCTCCGCGACGAAGAATGAAATTTACTCCAGAGGAGTGTGACACTGATATGATCATTACTTAGCGAGCGAAAATGTGCATGCCGCAGTTCGCATCTATGCGGAACGATTTCCCGAGCGTGCAAGACTTCTGCCGAGGAAAATTATTTTACGTACAGTGCAAAAGTTACGTGAGACTGGGTTTAGTGCATAACTATAGAGCACAGCTGGTGCATTTTGCCGTTAAAGACGAGAAAAGGATCTTGTATGTCGACCCGCCTCGTGCAATCAGCTGATTGTCTTTGCTACTCAGTATTCAGAAGTAAGTCATTTTTGTCTCGTCTATTGTCTTTATACTTCTGTCGAGTCCGGTCTACCGTTTCCCGTGCGCTCATTGGCCCAAATGTTTTAATTAACAACTCAATAACTATTACGATTCTTGGAAAATTTTATATGATTTTATTATTTACTTCTACCTGTACAAATTGATTGGTCCCAAATTTCTCAGACACCCTATATAATAAACATTTATCAGACTATGTTTTTTTAATTTTCAAACAGTGTACGCAATTTGCGTTGCGATATTCAGCACAACCCACATTTTATGTTACGTATTTAAATGCTATATTACGCAAAATTATGCGTTCCGATTTCCAAATTTGCGTTCCGATATTCAGCACAATCTACACTTTATGTCACATATTTATATGCTATATTACGCAAAATTCAATTTCCTTATGTCCTATGATGCATATTACAAGTTGGCGTAACCGATGAACAGCGATACTTATCATTTCTGTCGGAACATTTCAATAGAATAAACAAATATAATTGGTTATGGTCGGTACGCAACTTGCTTTTTACGCTTCCACGGACACATTTGAATTGGAATTTCGCGTCCCAGAAAACGCTTAACGCTTCTGATTGGTTATGCGGTTATGCGTTACGCGGACTATGAGACGCCAGCCTAAAGTGAGAAGCACATCACACTTTTGCATAAAGGCATAATACACAACACATAAGAAAATGAACCAATCAGAGTCTTTAATTTTCAGCATGGCAATAGAAATAAAGATCCTAATTGGTTGATTTCTTTGCGCATGTGTATTATGCCTTTATGCAAAAGTGTGTGCTTCCCGCTTAACTCTCTCTCCCTCTCTCTCTCTCTCTCTCTCTCTCTCTCTCTCTCGCTCGCTCAATATTGGCTCCAGGCGCCCGTTAAGGCGAATCCCCCAACGCCGTTGTTCGATGCATTTTGTGAATAAGACCTTAAGTTAAAGGATCTGATTTGTGTGCTCCAGAAATTCTAGAATGAGTTCAAAGAGTTTGAATTTATTTTTGAAGGCAGCAGAGTGTACATCCAAAAAAAAGTTATTTCAGAACTAGCGGAAGCATTTAAATTTTTTAGAAGATTTTATTCTCATATATGGCTTCAAGAGGATTCCTCCAAGATCAAGAGGAAAATATTATAAACACATTATTCTCAAAGTTAGAGGGATTATGTGATTGCACATATAATGCAAATCTTATTGATTTTAATATAAATTTCCTCTTACACACAGATTATTTAATCATTTTTTAAGAGGATTATTATTTACTCTTAGTATACTTTATTCTTACTGATTATACGTTCCTTTATAGGGAAAGGAGAGAAAATTATTATGAAACTGTCTGGAAAAAGTTCTAGTTAGATTTTTCTTACTTTCTGCTGAAAAAGTAGGAAAAAACGTAAATTTGTAGTTTCAAGTACTTTAAATAGCATTTAATGTGGTGTACAACGTGATACGATAAATCGATATATGTATGTACTTGCGCTGAAGCCAGTATGTCTTTAAGTTGATTCTCTCCAAAAATTCTTGAACTTTGTTCATGACGAAACAACCAGAAGAAACAGCACCAACTGAATAACGATCTCTCTTTTTTTTTCCTTTGCTCTAGACGTTGTTCATAAAATAAATGTGGCGACGATCGTCATATGCACAGGGAGAGAGAGAGAGAGAGAGAGAGAGAGAGAGAGAGAGAGAGAGAGAAGCGTCATTTATTGAGCGCTCTGGGACAAGTCCCCTTAAGGGCGTAGACAGAAATTACAAATAAGAAACATAAGTTAAAATTACAAAAAAGGAAAGAAAAAAGTCGTTAAAAAAAGCAACAATATACAAAACGAGAAATCGATTACAAAACCTCAGAATAAAATAAAAATAAAATAAAACAAACGTAAACATTACTCAGACAGGGTTAAGGATAATATAAGTGTGTATACGCATACATGATTATTCGCATGTCAAGAATATGCTCAAGATTTCTCAATTTCAAGGCAGCCGAGAAAGATGTCGGCAGCGTCGTCTTAGTATTCGCATACGTGTGGCGGGCTCACACTTGGCTCCCTAGGAGGAATTCATATAGGACCACTTTAAGTGATTGGACAGAATTTGAGTTCCTGACCACTATAGGTAAACTGTTCCAGAGTGATGCAGCGGTAGCTCTGAAGGAACGCTTAAATATTACCGGTCTGCACTGAGGAACCTGCAACAGGTCAGATGCCGCTCTCGTCCGCCTTCCCGAAACCTCTGCTCGTGAAGCGATCTCCTTAAACAGTTCTTGTGGATATTGTAAATTAATTAGTGAGAAGATGGCGCATCCCACAAAGTATGAGCGACGAAGCCCGACCCTGAGCCAGCGGAGCTTTATGTAATATGGCGAGATATGAGAACCCTTCGGTATAGAAAAGATGAATCTGATGACATGCATTCAACTGCTTTTTGTAGCTGGAACGTTTGCTCGGCGGACATATCAGTTAGTGCCACACAACAATAGTCGATATGCGGGAGGACTAAGGATGTCATTAGTTTTTGTTTGAGCTTGTCCGGATGCAAGTCTTCGCACAGTTTGAGCTGAAAGAGGGTTGAGTGGATTTTCTTAGTCACATTATTGACATGTTGGCCCTATGATACAGCGCTTGACAGAGTCACTCCCAGATAATTGACACTGTCGACGAGTTCAGCGGGCTTTTTCCGTCAACCAGTATATTAGGTAGAGTAGCAGATAGAGATCTGAGATAAGAATCTTCTGGACCCCATGATCATGGCCTTGGTTTTTACGGAGTTGAATAACAGGAAGTTCAACTTGGCCCATGGGATAATCTGTTCAATCTCGTTATTTACTGTGCGAATACCGTTTGCAATATCGCTGGTATGGCAATGCAGATATATTAGCAGTAGGTCGTCCGCCTATATATTGTACTTGCATCGTGTGATTGATTTACCAAGGTCGCTGATGTAAAGTATGAACAGCAAGAGCCCTGGGGTACTACTGCGATCAAAAAATAAGGTGAATTTGTTCATAAAATGAAAAATCTTTATTTATTCTTCCAAGTCAATTTCATCGCCTTCAAAGTACTCCCCGTCCGACACAATGCACTTGTGCCAAGGTTTTTCCAATCCTCGAAACAGTCAGAGAAGTCTTTTTCCGGGATGGCCTTCAATACTTTCTTCGATTCGGCTTTTATCTCCTCAATCGAGTCGAAACGGTGTCCCCGGAGCGGTCTTTTGAGTTTGTTGAACAGCCAGAAGTCGCACGGTGCTAAATCAGGCGAATCGGTGGTTGTGGAACGATATGGGTCGAATTTTTGGTCGAAATGTTCTCGAAGAACCAATGCGGTGTGGGACGGTGCATTATCGTGATGCAAAAACCAAGAATTGTCTGCCCATAATTCTGGCCTCTTGAGGCGAATAGCTTCACGCAAACGACGCATAACACTCAAATAATATTCCTTGTTAACAGTTTGATTTCCTTGACGTGGCTTTCAACATCATGGTAGATGTTGATGGTCGTCCGGGCCGCTGTTCGTCTTGAACTCGTTCTCGGCCTTCTTTGAAGTCTTTGCACCACTTGTAAACATTTTTTTGCGACATAGCTTTATCACCAAAGGTCTTCTGCAACATCCTCAACGTTTCCGCGGCAGAATATTCATTCCGTAAACAAAATTTCATGCAAATTCTTTGCTCAACAAAATCAGACATAGTAAAAATCGAAAAACTCACTTTTGTATGTTTACAAAAGCACGTATAGCTCTGCAACAATTGAATATATTGACACGAAACTCTGCATAGATGTCAAAGACAGTGCTACCAACCCACAAAAAAATAATTTCATGATTTTATTGTACCCGCGAAGTTTAAATGAAAAATTCACATCTTTTGATCACCGTAGTACGCCCGAAGTCGTGAATGCTGGAGAGGAGATCTCACCGCTGACCGGATCGCGAACTGAGTGAGATCTTCCTGACAGATACGATTCAAACCAGCTTACTGAGTTTGTTGAGAATTTTAGATTTCTTAGTTTAGTAGAGAGAGAGAGAGAGAGAGAGAGAGAGAGAGAGAGAGAGAGAGAGAGAGAGAGAGAGAGAGAGAGAGAGAGAGAGAGTATCTCTGTGTGAGTAGATGGAAGAAGAAAAACATCGACAAGCGTTCTTTTTGATATAAGAGAAAAATTCTCGTAATTGATACAAGATGATACAAGAGGAAATCCTCTTGAAATAAGAGGAAAACGGTTGGAATAATATCTAATAAATTTCAGATGAATGCTTCACTTTGGTCGCTTTATCGAAAGAGGGATCCTTTTCCTATGAAAGGCTTCGCTTAGAATACGAGACTACGCGAGAAAATCACTTTACAAATGAAATACCTCTTTTCGGGGGTGTATGTCCACACATGTGAAAAATCCATTGTCACATAACTTGTTAACCAGTCCGTTAGAGGCTTCACTGCGAGTGCAGCCGCAGTGAAAGAGGAAACCTTCCCAACCGCTGAAGGACGCCAGCCTAACGTGTCGCGGCGGTCCGCGCTCGTCGAAGTCGCACGATCGAGATCGAGTCGGGTCGAGTCGAATCGAATCGCGGCGAATCGAGAAGCGAGGCTTCGGCGGGAGATTCGGCCGATAAATCACACACGGCGCGCGATCGTCGAGCGCGCCCCGGGCGATGCATAGAGACTCGCGCCGCGCCGGAACGAATCCGGTGGATTACATCGCCGATATAATTGTATGGAAATAAAAAGCCGGCTATCGCTTATCGCGAGGCGTATCTTCGCCCGCGGAAGGGGGAGGAGAAGAAGGCCTCCTTTGTGGAGGTGGATGAAGAATGGGGGAAGGGGCGGGAGGCGGAAAGGGGGCGCGAGGGATTTATGCCTCGGCTAACGTTACTCTTAACCGCAGCTTATTATGGAAATTTCCTTAAATTGCGGGTTGGAGAGAACGGCCGGGAACAATGCAAACAGAAAACGGATAATTATTGGACTGTGAATTGCACGCGCGCGCGCGCGCGCGGCGAGGCGCGGCGCGTCGTTGTTCCGGGGAAAGTCAACAGTTGCCAATCAAGTCGCAAATATTCGACGAGAAATGATAAATAAGGCGAACGACCGCGGCTGCTCCGCGGATTTATTTCGAGGTGGCCTCCCGCGCCCTCACTCGCGCCCTCGTTCGCCTTACTGCGATCCAAGACAAGGAGAGACAAAGGAGGGAAACGGGAAAGTAAGTGGAGTCAACGTTACAAGTCGCTTTTCCTCTCGGTTACACGTTGACATCGCTCGTCGTCGCGTTACGTTTCATTCTCGCCGTCTCGCGGCGAGAGACGAGGGGGGAGACGCTTACTTGGCGAAGTGCCTCGCTTCCGCGGGACCACCGTTCTGTATTATAACGGCATAATGGAACAAGTCTGCGCGCGCGCGCGCGCGCGAGAGAGAGACGTAAGGAAGCGAATAACCGCGGCGTGTCCCGCGCTGAGGGTGATTCTTCGCGAGCGACGCGGCGCGGCGGGGTGAGATTAACAAACGACCCTCGCGTTCGATTCGCGCCGGGCGGGCGGCCGGCGCGGCGGTTTGTTTAATCAGCAGGTGCGAGCGAAGCTTTCCGGAAGGAGGCAAACAGTAGCCGCTATTAATTGAAGGAGCATCTGCAGGGCGATACGCGATTAGAGTTACAAGCGCCGCGGCAAATATTGTCTCTTCTAATCTGATAGTGCCGGGGCGGGCGCGGGCGCGAGCGCGCACTATCTTGGAATTAGCGTGGGCGAGGAATCGAATTCTTAGAGAGTTAATTGGATCCTCCTCGGGGATTTGGCGCCAAGACAAACGGGGACGGGCCCCCCGTGTAACCCTTCCTTTTGTTTAACTAAGCGACACAATGGATACACTCCGCGCTGCGCCGTCGCCGTCGCCGGAGCCGTCGTCGGCGCCCCCTCCCCCTCCCCCCCTGCTCTCCACCCCCGCTATAACTAATAGTATCTTAACAACGCCCAGACTGCGAAACGAGGCCGGATTCGCACCCCGATATACCCCCCTCCCCTCCCCCTCCTTTCCCCGAGTCCCTCGAGCCACCCCCGAGTTGTATTCTTCAGTCAGTCTCGAAGAAACCCGAACTCACGCTCTCTCTCTCTCTCTCTCTCTCTCGGTTTCGGACATTCTCGCAGAGTCGACTCCACGAGGATGCGAAACTCGTCTTATCGCACCGCGAAGAGGGAGGGTGGGGGAGAATTGATTCCGTCGTGCGAACGTATAGTCCGCGTTACGCTCTTTCGCGAGATGACGTCACAAACAGAGGCGAAAGCATCGGCGAGACAAATGAGCGGGATTTGAATAAAAAGGAAGAACAGAGAGAACGAGCGAGACGGGGAAGATAGATAGAGAGAGAGAGAGAGAGAGAGAGAGAGAGAGAGAGAGAGAGAGAGAGAGCTCGATAGAGAGAAAGAGAGAGACCCCCGCGCGTCGATCGATTCAATTAAATTATTCGTATCCATCGTGCCGGTTCACCCCTCCCTCCGCGCGCGCGCGCGGGCGCGGGCGCTCGCGTCCCCACCAATCCCGTCGTTGGTCAGGGTAACAAACCGAGGCAATTAACAATCAATCACAGGTGTCTCTCGCGTCATTGAAATGACGTCAAACATTGTATTTGTGTAATTGTCCATTTATTCCAGTCTCTCGGCTGTCACCTGACAAATTGCGAGCCTCCAGTTCGCCTCGCCCTCCCTCCATCCCTCCCTCCCTCCCGCCCGTCCCCCCCCATCCTCCCGCCGCCCGATTCTATCCTCCCTCCCTCTCGAAACCCTTTCACCCCATCACGAGCACGAGCTCGGACCGTCGCGATGCCGCGCGCGCTCGACGCATTTTCCTGTCAATCGCGAACGAATTGTCGCCGGTTATATTAATTAGCGGCGGCCCTCCGGGAATCGTTACCTACTGGATAATTGCGATCGTCGGGCCCGATCGATGTAACGTCCTTCCAGGCGTGTACCGCGATTCGGTGCGAGCGATTCGTACTCGCGACGAACAACGGGACAGGAGGAGCAGGATGGACGAGTCGCCGCGGGAAAAGGACGAAAAGAAAGAGAGAGAGAGAGAGAGAGAGAGAGAGAGAGAGAGAGAGAGAGAGAGAGAGAGAGAGAGAGAGAGAGAGAGAGAGAGAGAGACATACAAGGGCTCACCGATTTCGTTGGGCTCGTCGTCGCGACCTGCTGCGGAAAAATCGTCAACCGGCGACGGCGACGACGAGGGGCGAGGAAGCGCGCGACGAAGCGGAAGCAAAGAGCCGGCGAAGGCGAGTCGTCGACGAGCCGAATCTCGAGGAGCGCGCAAACCGCCGCTAAATCAAACGCGCTGCGCGAAATCGGAGCGGCCGGCCGGTGTAACGCCGCTCAGGCTGCGCGTCGGTGTTTGATTGAGACGTCACTCAAACGTGTATGTTGACTGATAGCCCCATTAACACTCCGACGCACTATCTATGTTTGCCGGCGCGCCGGGCGGGCCCGCCCCCGCTGTCCTCCCTCCCCCTCCCCCCCTCCCCCTCCCCCTGCCCCCCGGCTACCGCGTACTCGCGCGATCAAACTCTCGCAGCGATTTCGCAAATATTTCATCGGCGCCTTTATTATTTCACGGCGTCACGCGCTTGCGATCGCGCGCGGCCGGTACATATTTCGCGAGCCATCCGACACGGAGCGGGCTCGAAAAATTCGAGCTCCCGCGAAGAATTCGATCGACACGCGAGCGATACTTTGCTCCGCCGCGCCGGCGGTGTCCGTCGTTCATAATTTCACAAAGAGTCGACCGGCGCAAAAGTTGGCGTAAAAAGTAGCGGCGGCGGCGACGGCGACGATGACGATGTCGTCGACGCTGTCGTCGACGACGACAACGACGACCACATCTGAGCGAAATACCGACATCGGCAGGTATCTCGTAATCGGCAACATAACCGAGGAAAAGTTCGGCGACAGTTCCTGACGAGTGTATCCGTCGTCGTGCTCGATCCATTAGTGTAATTGCAATTTATTTAGTAATTACTTTAATTAGTGAGCACCCACCCGTGCTTCAAGAGGTTCGCCGGAGTTGCATCAACGGGAAGAGAGCGAGAGGAAGGGAGAAAGAGAAAGAGAGAGAGAGAGAGAGAGAGAGAGAGGGAGGGAGAGAGAGAGAGAGAGAGAGTGAATGAGTGAGATAGATAGAAACGAGAGGGACGCCCGAACGCGACGGGAGAGAGAGAGAGAGAGAGAGAGAGAGAGAGAGAGAGAGAGAGAAAGTGGAGGAGGGCGGAAGGGAGGGCTACTACGGTGGTAGGGTACTAACGGAATTAATTAATGAATTAGCCTTAAGGGATAAGGCGTAAAAACAAGCGGAGAATCGGGTTGAGGCGGCGCGGACGAGCGCCCGATTAAAATAAGTGAACTAAGTAAGCGAGTAACTAGCTAAGTGACGACTAACTGCCGTCGCGTCGAAAAAGAAGAGCGGGGCAGCCGGATTCTCCGTGAGAATTAATGTCTCGCGACTCACCGTCTCACTCCCCTCCCTCCCTCCCTCCCTCTCACCCTCCCGGCCGCTCTCGCTCTCGCCCTACGAAATCTCCTTTCTTACCCGAGTCGCTTCCGTACAGGCGGCCGACCTGATGCAAATTAAACTACATTCGGAAATCCTTTATCGCGTCGCCGCGTGCGCCGCCTTTTCTCTCTCTCTCTCTCTCTCTCTCTCTCTCTCTCTCTCTCTCTCTCTCTCTCTCTCTCTCTCTCTCTCTCTCTCTCGCACCGAACGACGAATATTCCGGAGCGGCGGTGAATGGCATCGAAACCTACCTTCCATGCTCCTGCCGAAATTGCGTTATCGATAGTGATATCAAATAATTCTCTTAGTCTCGAATAAAAACGGTATAAAATCGGTATAAAATATCGATGCAACGAGTAAATAATAATTATACCAAGGCGCGCAGAATGAACGAACGTCCCGAAATGTTGCTTCAACAACATTATGCGCGCTATACCGTAACGTATCTCGGGATTCTCTCCCTTCGTCGGTCCTTCAACTTCGAATTTGCAGAATCAACGTAGAAGCGATATTTCGACTCGGGACGTTGCTTGTATTAAATTAGACTGCATTATATTGGATTCTATTGGAATACATTAAGCAGCGTTGAGAAAAGCGCGTCTAGTTTGTATGAAAAAATTCATATCAAACCGTATTGGACCGATATTTACAGTTTTAATATTACTTGACGAATAATTCCGTTCCACATCAGTTTCTGATTATTCGTCAATACGTGCGCGCGCATACGAGCCTGCAAATAATTATATTCTCAATGAGCGAATTTAAATCATTCACAGCTGTGAATATTAATCTTAGATTATATTATATTATATTGCACTTTATTCCATTCTATTTTCTAGTTTTGTATTTTACATATAAAACACATTATGCATATAAAAAGCTTTGTACTATATTTTTGATATCATATTATATTTTATTATAATATATCATGGCCTCGTACTACATTGCACCGAAAGAGGTAAAGGTAAAAATTAATTTAAATGTCAGATTTTTCTCTTTTCTTTGTTTCTTTCACTTTTTCACTTATTATATCGAAAACTGAACACGTCAAGGAAAATTTTTTGAATTTGGGTCAGAATTTGTGCTATCTCCTTGCTAAAATTTGGAGATAGTCGGGAAGCCTTCAGATTTCCTGCCAGAAATTTGAAGTTGCTACCTTCTTGCTCTTATCCTCCTGATACAAAAATGCGAAAAAAATTAGGAAACTACGATAACTGATTTTATAGATTTGTATCAAGAGAACGAAAAAGTGGTATGAAAAGAATCTACAAATTCTTCTTTAATAAGAAGCAATTTTGAATTAAAGATTACGATGTAGTAAGAGAGAGAGAGAGAGAGAGAGAGAGAGAGAGAGAGAGAGAGAGAGAGAGAGAGAGAGAGAGAGAGAGAGATAATAATGCAGCCGCTTTGTATAATAAAATAATATTTATTAGTTTACATATTACAGAGTGGTAAGAATAAGAGTACAACAACATTATACACATTGTTATACATAACCTAACATCTACATGCTGAAAAATTAAGCGTCCGTACAATAATATTACTGGTGTTATGCGATAATGTAAACGCATAGCCTAATGCTAAGAGTAATATTTTATATAGTTTATTTATCATTATTACTATAATATACACTATTATATACCACAATGTATATTACGTTGTTACCTCGCTGCTGCAGTATATATAGTATTTATAGCATACATACATCGTTATTATATACACTACAGAATAATACTACATAATGTTTAACAAAATTATTACTTACAAATATCACAACAATTACATACATGCAATATAAAACAAGAACAAAGTGTGCGATACAAAATATAAAATATAGTAAATCCACACGCGCGTTACGACGAATACAGCTATGAAAATATATCACCGCAAGGGGTGCACAAATATACAATATAAATTTATTTGCCCATTTATCCGCATTAATAGTTTAATATTTGCTTACCGCACACATACCTCATCTACGGTCGAGTAACCGACATAATTGACACATTGCTTGCCGGAGGTGAAAATAAAAATCAAACGGAGAAACAGAAAGTGCCGAGGTGAGCAAATATTGAATAATTCCGAAACGACAATGCCTTCGCCTCGCGCGCGCGCGCGTCCGCGCCAGCGAGGGGGAGGACGACGGGGGGAGCGTCGGCGACAAATATGTCGTCGGATCGGATAATCTTATCGCGTATACTTCGGTCACTCTAATTCGCTTGCAAAGATAATGTTTGACAGTCGCCCATGGGAAGGGGGAGAAGCGAGACCGCCGAGGATGCGTGATTTGCGCGGAGACGATCGCGTCTCCCGTTTATTACCGCGAGAGCTCTTCTCTTCGAGCCGATCGACGGCGAGAGCGGCGATTCGTCCGATACGATCAAAGAGTGTACGCGCGTACCTTTAAATAATACTGGATAATGGCCAGTTGAGTCCGGCTCTAGCGATAATTTCGGCGCGCCGGCTAATAGCTTCGCGCGCTACCAGGGCCGTCTCGTTCCCTCTCGCCGCAATGGCTGGCGCGGACGCTCTCCGCCTGTTTTTTCTATAAACCTGGTCTCCAGCTACAAATCAGTTTCACGTGACTCGCGCGGTCCGCCCGGCGACACACTCGTGCGAAAATAATGCCACTAATGGAGAAAAATCGCCCGAGTGTGATAACGGGATGCCTTCCGTATCCGCTAATGCGCTACACGTTGTGCTACAACTACCCGCGCAATTAAACGAAACATGTCGTCGGGATGCTGCGTGAAAAAGCAAAAAAAAAAGGGAGCAGAGACGAGAGGGTAGGGAGGGACGAAAAAGAGAAGCGAGAGAGAGAGAGAGAGAGAGAGAGGGAGAGAGAGAGAGGAAAACGAACGGACGTTGTCATTAGAGAATCTTCCTCGCCGGCTAGGCGCAGCCAGTCGTAACGCGAAACACAAAGGTGTTGACGGCCGTCGACAAACGTAACAGAACGCGCTGGAAACAACGAGAGCGCGAGCGCGAGCGCGAGCGCGAGCGTCGACCACAGCGGGACAAGTGAATTAATTAACGACGGCTGATAATCGCGACAACTTGCAACTCGCGGAGGAGATCGCCGGCCGGCCGCCTGCCTCGGCGACGGGACGCGATCCGGCTGGCGATCGCGCTGACCTGATTTTCCGCGGGATTAATCCGCGTGATTCACTCTCGGAATCGTTCTGCTCCGGCCTCTCGACTCACGGCAGGCTTTATTTTCCCGCCCCCTCCGACCACCCCTCGCCCTCGCCGCCCTCGTTCGCAGCATCGCGCGCATCAACGTACGCGGCGATCCATATAACGAGGCTGGCGGGGTGGACGGGGGAGGGGGGTCGAGCCGACGCAGCTTCGAGGGATCTTCGGGATCCTTCGAATTGGAGGGAATCGAGAGACTGTGAAATTTTCATTCGAGCTACGCCGGAATGTCGCCGCTGACCACTCGGCGGGAATTCACTCCCGGCGTCGTCTAATAACTCGAGTAGAAGAGGGACGCTCCTCCGGCAGATACGACTATAACAAGGAATAATTAAATCACAAGGACAAACGGCTTGCCTCCCCCTCTCCTCCCCCCTGCCGCACTCTCTTTCGCTGTCTCGCTCCTCGCGGAGAGTGTTTTCCACCGCCCGGAAATATCTCGCGATCTTGGACGTCCGTCCCGAGAAGGACGCGACGCGTTCCTCGAAACGACGAAACGGTCGAAAGTGCTTACCGCTAATTTTAAGGAGGAGCTCTCGATACGTCGCGGAGCGAATCAAAAGTGAGAAACAAGTATCTCCTTTTTCTTTATGTTGACGGAGTATACAAGGGAGAGATGCGCAGCGCGGGCAAAAGTGTGAAGCACGTTCGGTGGGGAAAGATGCAGCTGCGATCTTTTCGGTAAAGTTTTAGGCGCTCTATAACATTAGCAGGGGGAGACACCTGTGAACGTTCCATCGGAAGATTATTTTCGATCGCGATCACAATGGCGCGCTAGTGTAGCCGCTCGCTCGCTCGCTCGCTCGCGTCCGCCGCACCGTATCGCGGCCCGCTCCCGTAAAAAAGAGTACACGGACACTTAATTAATACCCGAGACACACGTAAATTTTATTCCGCCGAGGGTCGAAGCGCGCAAAAACGAAACGCGGGAGTGCAGTTAATTAATTATTCCCTTATTACGCTACACCCTACGCTAGGACGTACGGACGGACGAACGGACGGACGGACGAAGAGGGCGCGGCGAGGGTTTGGGAGGAGAAGACCGAGGCTGCAGTCGTCTCATTTCTGACTACCTAGCGAAAATTTCACTAAAGTGCTGCTCATGTGGAAATGACATAATTCGCGTGCGGCAAGGGCAATTGGCAGTAATTAAAGTGGGGCGGCGGGAGGGAGGGAGAGAGACAGGGAGAGCGCGCGCGTGAGAGAGAGAGAGAGAGAGAGAGAGAGAGAGCGAGCGCACGTGAGAGGACGGGTGGAAGGCCGGAGGGCAGCGGGGCATGAATGAAATTAAGGCGGGTAGCGAAGATGACCGTTTACATGGGTCCACGTCTGCTCGAGTCCGCTCTCTCTCTCTCTCTCTCTCTCTCTCTCTCTCTCTCTCTCTCTCTCTCTCTCTCTCTCTCTGTGCCACGACAATAAAATGAATTTGCATACGGGACAACTCGCCCCCGGACGAATGTCCCGTGTCTGCCTCTCTCGGGCGGAACATTTTCCTCGGACGGACGGCCGGACGGAGTCATCGGCGCGCTCGGAAAGAGCCTGAATTGCCGTGTATTAAGAATTTATTAGTCGACGTTTCCCGAATCCCTCGCGCGACGACGAATCTCCCCGCGGCAACGCTCACGAATTTCGCCTCCCTCCCCCTCCCGGCTTTCGCCCCCGGCACGGCGAGCAAAGGCGACCGAGCTCTCATTAACCCGTCGAGGACACTGTCGCTTTACGACAGTCGCGATCGACTGAAAAATATACACGCATGGACGCACTCTCTCTCTCTCTCTCTCTCTCTCTCTCTCTCTCTTTCCGCGTGCTAATTTCTCCACCCGCGCCGGTTGTCGCCGATAAGCCCGTCGTTGGAGCTCGCGCGGCCCCGGCGGGATGAAATGGTAACGCATAACGGCGCGGCGAGCGACGTCGTATCGGGGCGTTCTGGACTTCAGACGCTCTCAAACTGAAACGGACAAAGGCGAGGCGCAAAAACTGCCGCGCGCGCGCGCGCGCTGGCGAGCCGGCGGGAAAATGAGGCGAAGTGCGAAACGCGTCGCAGCATTTTTGCGGCCGACGACCGCTCGTTGCTATACGCGCTCGTTCTCCCGCTCCCTTCCTCCCTCCCTCCCTTCCTCCCTGCCCCTTCTTTGCTCCCTCCTCATTTTTCCTGCTCCCCTCCCCCCCTCTCTCTCTCTCTCTCTCTCTCTCTCTCTCGTTCTTTCGCTCGCTCGCGCTATAACGTATTTGCGAGATCCGCCGCGTTGATGGACATATAATGCGACGTGTGATTGTAGGCCCGCCAATCGCGGCCGATTGTGCCCCTGAAGGCCCGCTAACTATCTCAAACTAGCCCCATTCAAGCCTCGCGACCTCTCTCTATCCGCCTCTATCCGTCTATATCCGCCTCTGTAGCGCGCCACCTCAGCCACTCTCTACCCCTTTCGCTCCTCTCCGAGCCCCCGGGTCCCTTCTCCGACCCTCCGTCACCGCCACCACCACCACCGCCGCCGCCGCCGCCGCCGCCGCCGCCGCCGCCGCCGCTGCCGCCGTCGCTACCACCGCCGTCGCCGCCGCCGCCGCCGCCACCCACGCGTTTCCGCGCTTCAACGTTAGCGCGCGACTCTACGCGCGCGTCTCCGCACGATTTCTCCACGTTATGTGTGTATGTGTATAATATATGTGTGCGTGTGTGCATGTAGTGCGCGTGTGTGTGCGTGTGTGTGTGTGTATAATATAAGCCACGTAGGACGTATGTGGAAATTCCGAATCTATCAGCCGCCCAGACGAATGCAAATGGCGCATGAAGCGCGCTTAATAAAGCCCGCGCACGCAACTTGCGAATCGCAATTTTCTTTAGGACGTGCCGCCCCGTCACGATCGCGCGGCCGCGCCCGCCGGCGGAAAAATTCTGCACGGGCTCGCGCGACGCGCATCGACGCGGGGATTCATCGGGATATTAAATAAATGCTTCGTCACTTAGCGGCGTCCCGGCGAATTCGTGTCGCGAATGCGTACGTGGCGGGCGCTCGCGCGCGACTTTCAACGACTCAATACCCGGTTTGATCGCGCTCGCGAGCCCGTTTTTTCGGCCGCGCGGGAATGTTCGCGATCGCGCGAATCGCGAGCTGAACGATCAAGCCCGCAAAAATTCGGCCGGGAAGCGGCCGCGGACAAGTCATCGCGACGAGCGCAGGCAGTTTATTGCGGCCGCTGCTTGCTCTGAACAAAGGCTGCTATTCAGAGACAACGTGTGAAACCGGAACAATCTTGCTTTGTTCCTGGTTTGGTTAGTCCTTCGATAGTCCAGCCCGTGGACTGACGATAAACTGGGGCTGCGCTGTTCAGAAATATTTTTCCGAGATGATTGAAATTTGCCATCCGGACCGAGGGAATTAAATTCTTTAAGCGGTGTTCATAGCAGGATCTTACATATTTAATCGTCCTAAATTTTTCCTCAGATACTTCGCAGCCAGTGAAATTCAATCACCATCAGGGAATTGTCGAAACGCGACTTTTCAGGCTCGTGTTTGCATCTTGAGTTTGCTCTTTTATCTTTTAATCTGTGACAGTAAAATTATTCTCAACTGATACATCAAATAAAATGAAGCGAAGTACGGAGGCTAATTCGACCACAGAGGAGAAAAGTTTCCCCGTGGATTCGGTATTGAAAAGAAAGAACAGATGTACATACACGAACACAGGACATAAGGCCGAAGAAGAATGTTGGCAGGAAATTCTTGATGATACCAACAAATATGTCAGGACATGTACACACGCCTGTAGCAGTTTTAAAAGGTTAAACCGACCTCAGACTACCCCAACAGGTAGCTTAAGTTTAAGCTGGGTGTAACGCAAGACTGAGTTACAAAAATGTGTCTTTGAATACAAAAGTGTCACTAGGCTCTTCTTCTTCTTCTGTCGTTGGACTATGACTAAACCAAGCTCGTTTGATCTCCTCGAGTGGCACTTGAGATATATCTACAGCGCGATAAGTCGTATCGTCTAAATTGCCGTGTACAGCACGTCACGCGTATACTGACGTGTATAAAAAATATCACTTTGTGCCTTGTCGTAAGGCTGGCCGCGATCGCTCGGCACGCACGTTGCGTTCGATCGCGTCCCTGGGCGTCCCGCGGCTCCGAGGATCACGTAGTTGTTCTCTACGTGCCCGTCTATATCTCGCCGCCGTAAATGCGCAAACTGATAAAAAGCAGCCGCGGGAAGGGCGACGACGAAGTTCTCGGCTGGATCGGGTAATCTCGTGATTCGGGCTGCTTTGTCATAGCGTAGGCTATCATCGGCCGGTCACAACGGTACATTCGCGAGCGTCTGCTCTCTTGTCTGCGGCAATAGCGAGTTCTCTTAAAATTCCCGGAGCCGAAATTCTCCGGTCGAACGCAGCGCTGAGATGAGATGTGCTCGCTGCTTGCGAACTGTGGTCGCGATAACGAATTGAAATTAATCTTATACAGGGTGGGGAAAGAAGGTCGGACTTCCTGAATAACCTTGAAAATATGCAGGATAGAAAAAAGATTAAATATAGAAGCTGTAAGGTTTTAAGTGACGCATCACGTAGAAATTTTTGTACCTTGGACTTTGGACAGCGTTATCGAGGGAAGATCGTAACAAAACTTTTGTCAACGTGATAATTTTGAAATTTCCAGAGGTCAGGTTAGCAAAAATCAAAGGACTGTATTGTAACGGCATATTGTTGAGACCAAATGGAGTAAAAGAAAGTCCAGTGCCACTTTTCCTTCCGACAAATAATTGCCGAGGTATCGTAAGCCAAACGTTGATAAAGTTACCAAGCTTTCCTTAAATATCTCAAAAAATACTAGGCAGGTGAAAAAATGTTTCAGGCAAAAGTTGCTGAAATTAATTGGTAGAAAAAGACGATGTGATAAAAAATGGGGGTTTCCATTTAAAAGATTCAAGGTGATCTTCCGGTGACCTTGATGACGCTACTCAAGGTCATCTTGGTAGAGCTATGTGATGCGTTACTTGAAACCCTACAACTTTTGTATTTAACATTTTTTCCATCTTGCATATTTTTAAAGCTATTCAGAATGTTGAGGCGTTTTTCGACCCTGTATACATATTACTATTATCTTTTTCTGGGAAAATAAACAAAAATGTGAATAACGTTTGTAATTTTCGAGAGAAATTAACTGTTTTTATATATATATACTCAATGTATAGGGTGTCCGGAATCTTTTGGAAATGAAAAATTGTGAAGGTTGATCAGATCAAACTGAGAAGAAAAGTCAAGTAACATTTTGCAACAATCGCAATAGTTATTAAGTTATTAATGATAGAAAATGATCACATCTAGAAACTATTTTAATTTATAATTGAAAATATTTGAAAATTTACATACTTATTGCAAAATGATAGATGACTTTTTTTTCAAAATGACTTAATCTACAATTATATGACGGCTATTGTCTAGCGAGAGGTTCAATATTAAGGGTTCAAAGTTCAATATACTCATATCCGTCGCTAGACATAATAGTCATGTAATTGTAGATCAGATTGGAATCGTAGATCATCCTGAACATAAAGGTCCTTTATTATTTTGCAGATAAGCACACAAATCAAGTTATCAATTAAAAGAGCCTCCAGATGTGGCCATTTCCAACTAGATTTCTAGATGTGGATGGACATTAATAACTTAATAACTATTGCGATTTTTGCGAGATTGGGGGTACTTGACTTTTCTTCTCAGGTTGATCTGATTAATCTTCACAATTTTTCGTTTCCAAAAGATCCCGGACACCCTGCGTATGAAGCACTCGGTATGAGTGAGCGCTGCTGTAACGTTGCTGACATGATAATGTCTTGGGCATTTTTTGCTGCTACTTTTCTGCCCGGGCGAGCAAAATATGTTATAATTTCGCGAAGATTCAACTCTGAGCGTAGTTTTAGCGATTCAGTGAGACGACCACATCTCTTCTGTCAGCGCGATGGGAAAATACTTGTAACTGTACCATGACAGGGTGCGACTTCCGGCCGCCTTCGAGGTCCTTCAGGAACAGATCCGCCGACACGCGCGAGTCGCTCGTCCGGAGCCATTCGTCCAGCGTGCTCGAATGTTTCTGCTGCGGTAACCACCTGCGAAGCGACAGTGACGTTCATTTCCCCGTGGAAGTTTCAGAGTCGCCGGGCGCCGCACAATGGGGATAAATAGAAATTTACCGTTCAAAAATCGCTAGAGACCACAATTTTATAGCAATCGAGATGCGTTTTTTTTTTTTAATTAAACGTTGATCAATGTAAAAAAAAACTGTCGAGCCCGATTTTTGAAAACATTCTTTTAAATTTTGCAGTATTAAAAGGAATTTGTAAGAAATTATCAAGTTTTGCGAGCCTCTGTTACAAATGGAAGAAACTTTCCATTTTTTCGCTGCGCAGTACAGTGTACTAAGGTTTTCAGCATCGCTGATTACGAATCTGATACAAAACTCAGAATTTGGCAGTTAACAATTGCTAATCTCCTGTCAACATAAATAAAATCATTGTTTTAACGCAGTATGTGCGTTGCGATAGATAGAGTATACAAAGCCGTTCAACATAAGTGTGAAGTCCGATATGAAGTATGATAAAAATAACAAATTTAACGGAAAAAATAATTTGTTTATAACAGAATTGTTCTCACGAAAATCAAATATGTAGCTTTGATCTGATGTTTTCAAATCATCAAGCATCAGGTTTTCAAAACAATAATTTTCTAAATACATTGTTTAAACAATTTTGTTACAAACAAATTATTTTTGCAACTTTTTCTCGCCGAATTTGTTCTTTATACTACTTACTAAGAAGACAAGATTGAAGAATTATCCAGCCAGTGAAGGCAAAATTAAAATAAAAAGTTGTCCGACCAATGAAGGCGAGATCAAATATATTTTCTAAAATACATTAATTCCCATCGTTTTTTAATAAATTTTCTGCTGCGGCATCTATAGTTTTGATTTTTTGTAATTTGTTTTGTAGGGATGTGCGAATCAAGAATTTTTCTGTCGAATCGAATCGAATCGAATCTCATTTTTTAAATTCGAATTCGAATCGAATCAAATCCATGAAATTTCATTCGAATTCGAATCAAATCGAATCGAACCATTAAAAAATTTAACATGAATATTAAACGTGCAAATAATGATGGAAGATTTTAATATGAAAGGGAATATTAATATTGTAATATTATCTTAAAATAAAATATATATTTAAATATTTATAATAATTTATAATTCAGTTATTAATTACAAGTTAGGTTAATTACAGTAATTAAACATTATTAATTAATAATTAATTAAAAATAAGTTAAGGGTTCAAATATACAGGCCCAGATGGCCTGGTTTTATAACTGATACGCACAAACGCTAATATATTTCATTCGTATTCGAATCTTCGCGATTCGAGATTTTCGGATTATTCGGATTCGAATCACAGGGATTCGGATTCGAATCACAGGGATTCGGATTCGAATCACAGGGATTCGGATTCGAATCACAGAGATTCGGATTCGAATAGTTCGCACATCTCTATTGTTTTGTATTTTACCTGTGAATCACCGGCGAGAGCAGGCTCCTGTCGACGCACGAGGGGTCGTTCGCACCTGTTATCCAGGTAACCAAAGCGCCCACCAGCAGCACCACCAGCGTGCCGAGAGGAGCGAACCAATGATACGACAATCGGTACAACGGGAACACGTCCGCCTCGCTGAAAAACAATGGAAACGGCGGTTGATGCAGAGCGACTCGAACCGTTCTCGAGGAAGACTGCGCCTGACGCAGCCGCCATATCGTATGCTAATCGGTCTGTTTTATCGCCCCTCGGGATTTAGCGAAACGTCCCTCGTGCTTTCTTCTTTCTTATTCGCGTGAAGGGCGTTAGCTCCTCGGCTCGGAGGGAACTCGGCGGAGCCGAGTGAAAGCGGATCTTGCTTACTCGTGTTGTTGCTCGAACATCAGCGCAAAGTCGTGACTGACGTTTCCGCAGTGCTCGTAAGGTATCGGCAGCTTCCTCGGCCTCAACACATCTGAACCGATGGCTGCGTTCGCCCCGAAGCTCGCCCAGCCGGACACCGCGAATCCGGCGATGGTACCGATGAAGGCACCCTGAAAAAGTAACGAAGTAGCTGTAGAAAAGCTCTCGTTCGCTCTCCTCCCGAGAGAGCTCGGCTGATATCTCGTCGAGCGTACCTCGGAGTTTGCCCATGGGAACAAGATTCCCAAGGTGAAGACGCCGAAGGACGTCCCGGCGGCGACGGCGGCCAGGCTGTTGGTCACCTGGCGCACGATAAAAGGTTACCAGCAGCGCGCTAACGTTTGTGAATAGCAAGGCAAACGCGAGATACGGTTCAGACACTCACGGACAAGACCCCGCCGAGCTTCTCGACCAGGAACACGAAACTCAGCGCGAGCAGGCCGAGCAGGACGACGAGCAGTTTGACGAAAATGCCGGAGCACTGTTCGCTAGGCTTCATCTTGAAGCAACCCTTCACGAAATCTTCCAGAATCACGACGGACGTCGAGTTGAGGCCCACCGACAACGAACTGCGGCAGAAAACAAGACCGGATCCTGACTCGCTTGATCGAAAATCAACACTCGCCCTCGGCAAAATCAGCTGCCGTAATCGATGACTGATAATTGCATAATATTGTATTAATTCGCATCACGAGGGTATAAATAAGAAATAGACAAGCGATAAATAAGATAAAATATGTGATATTTTACGCGATAATGACACGATAATGACACGACCTGGCCAGTAATAATAATATGCAATTGATAAATCGACAACAACCGGTCGCCCGTCAACGCCGTACCTGAGCGCCGCGCCAAAAATCCCGGCGATGAAGAGGCCGGGTATCCCGTGCAGATGGCGAGCTATCTCCATGACATAAGCCGGCAGCAGTTGATCGTCGGCCGTAATTAAGCCGGAAACTCTTGGATCGCATTTTGGCGGCGACCACCAAGCGAGGAGGACCAGGCCGCACCAGCAGCACAGCGAGATAAACACCATTATGCCGAAGGTAAATAACGCGATGGACCTGCAATCGTAATGTCGTCGCCAAGGATCCGCGCGAGAGAGGGAGAGAGAGAGAGAGAGAGAGAGAGAGAGAGAGAGAGAGGAGAGAGAGAGGAGGAGGAGAGAGAGAGAGAGAGAGAGAGAGGCGACATTTCTCACGGCGTGCGCGCTGACGGAAAAGACGAAGCTGAATCTCGCGAGAATCACGGTTTCTTTCGTGTCTCGGTCTTTTGCTTTTTGCTACTCGAAGAAAAAGAGTAGCGATCGGCGTACAGTATATAATTGTTATCATCCTTCCTCTTCCGGATGTACGAAAATGATCGCTAACCCTTTGCACTCGGAATGCCAGCACAGCTGGCATAGACATTTATTCCGGCAACTCGGAGTGCCAGCTGCGCTGGCATGAAACATATCTAACTTTTTCAGGCTACAATAGGTGAAATTTCGTCCCACGCAAATTTGTGGTCTTGTGAAAAAACTTAACCACACTGACACACACCGACAATTTTATAGGTGTTTGTTCACATCATCAGTAGTGACAACATTGTGATAAAACAGAGCAAAGCAGAGCAGCGACGAAGTACGTGTCACATTTGGAAAAATTATAAGATGCAAAATAAAAAAAAAATGTTGTCAGCAAATTTATGTACGGATGATACAATTATCGAGTTGGTGGGAGGAAATGTGGAAATATTTCGAGCGCAAAGGATTGATATATCCTCGCGGCCGGAAGCACGTCAGCGGCGCGACGGCGAGAACGCGTTGGAACGGCGCGATCGGCGTACCACTGGGACATCCTGGTGCTCTCCAACGACCTGTATCGCTGCACCATGGTCTGATTGACGGAGATGTACGCGGTGCAGTAGAGCCAAGAGCCGAACAGCACCGTCCACACGGTGTGCCTGGTGTAGGGCGACGGGTCGAAGCTGCAACGTAGGGGAAGGTGAGGCAGATCTCGAAGGACACGTGCGCGTGCACGGCTTCCGCGAAATCCTGTCGCGACTCTTACTTGAGGAACTGCACGCGATTGAGTTCGCTGGCCCTGCTCCAGACTTCGGACACTCCCCCGATGTGATAGGTACCCAGGGCGGTCACCGAGATCACCGCCGCCACCATCACGCCGACCTGCAGGGCGTCCGTCCAGACCACCGCCCGAATGCCGCCCTGCTCGAAAGGCCGCCAGTGAAATCGACGGAAATCCACGCGCGCGTGTTTTTAAACCGGGAACGACCTCCGGGGTCGGACGCAAGTGCGGACGCGGATGGGAAATGGATGGAGCGCTACCGCTGTCCAGCAGGAAAATCGCTGTCCCGGGGATTGCGAAGGAACGGACTCTTCTCCGTCGGAGACGAGAAGTCGGATGACGGGGAACACCGGCGGGCGATTTAAAAACGGGCGATTGTTCCGAGCGGCGTAATTACGGAAGATTGCGGAGATTGCCGGCGATTACATCGATCACGCTCCTCGCTCCTCGTCAAGCCGCCGAAACAGAAGGAAGCGAGACGCGACCCGGACGTCGCCGCGCGATTATTTATTTCCGCGATAATGGGACGGAATGGCTTTTCGAGTGCTTAGAGATAACAGGCCGGCGGGCGGGCGGGCGGCGCGCTCGCGCACGCGGCGCATAATAAACAAATTTGTAAAGAGCCACTCAACCACGATAAATTCTCATTAATACGAGATCCAACAAATTGCTCGGATAATTACAGGCGCGCGATCCCGCGATTAATCACTTCAGCGCCGGCTTTGTGATCCGCCGCTACGATAACAACCGCTCGACGTTCTCCGCGCCATTGTTTCCCCCGCGCCATTGTCGGAGGGGGGCTTTCAGTTTCCGTCCATAAACATTTCCAGTACCTAAGGCTCTCGCGTGAGATTCTTCGCGGCATTGTCCACCGAAAATTGTTTCCTACGGCAGACCGTGTCCGAGGAACTCCAGCCATCCCGCGGGAATTCGGCGAACGAGCCTCCCTCGGAAAATTAGCTTAGCCCTCCCTCACCCCCCCCCCCACCCACCCCACCGACGAGACCGTTTTCGTCGCTCACCAGCCTGGCACCCGCGCCACGCGTCCCTCGCTTATTAACGTTCACGAGCGCGAGACACGTGTGCGTGTTGCAATCGTTGGCGCGATCGCGGTTCTTCGATCGTTTTCTCATCATTCCCTTTGTAATTGTTCTCTCTTCCTCTCGCCCTCCCCTCCCTTCACGCTTCCTTGACGTCACGTCAAGACGGACGTGACGTCAAGGAAGCGTGAATTCGAGGTTGCTTATTTCTCGCAACCTGACACCGTACAATTAATTGACAGCTGAAGCGCACAAATGTGTAAAACACGAATTACGAAGCGTCGTTGACGTGCGAAGGAGACGTGAAGAGTTTGCCAATTACTTGGATTAACCCCTGAAGGCTACCCCCGATGACTGACTAAAGTTTCACCCCATGCGAGTTTTTGATCTTGTTAAAGAAACGTAACCGCACTGACAACAGTAATTTTATAATTTTCAATTTTAATTTCAACTTTAGTTTTACGGCTGTTTAATTTATTCGCACCATCAGTAGTGACAACATTATGACAAAACAGATGTCAATTGTCGCATATATTAGATTGGTGCAAAAATAATTGCGGTTGTTATCAGGTTTTTTTTAAGTTTGGCACCGATTCTTCTAGTTATTTTTTGTTATAGTCATGTGTTACATCATTCTAAACAATGAGATTGGCATTACTGATTTGAGTTATTTATGTTTATTGTTTTCATTCTTTAGTATTGTTGTTGGATATGACCTCTTAAATCAGTCATGGAAAAAAAGAAAATTCGCGCGATTTTGTTGTATGAGTTTAAAGTGAGACGTAAAGCAACGGAAACTGCTCGAAATGTCAAATTTGTTTTTGACGAAGAGTCAATTAGTGAACGTACAGCAACAACAGCTGGTTCCAAAAATTTCGGAAACGAAAGCTTTGAAGACGAGGAGGATCGTGGACGTCCTTCAACTGTAGACAATAATGACTTAAGAACCATTATTGAAGCGGATCCACGTAAAACAATTCGAGAAGTGGCAGAATAACTCAATGTTCATCACTCAACAGTTGTTCGACATTTGAGTGACAGTTGAAAAAACAAAAAAGCTGGGTAAGCTAATGTACCGAATTACGTCACTTTAAGCAAAAAGAATTAATTTTTAAGAGTTTACTTTTAAAACAGTAACTTGATGTTAGGTAAGACTATCAATCTTATTAAAAGTTATTATTTTGTTGTTTAGCGCAAACACATATACAAATTAGAAATAAACAAGATTATTTATTTATATAAAGGACTTAAGTGTGAACTGCAAATGTCTCGAATTACGCTCATTGAAATTGTAGGTCTCAATTTACGCCATCGATTATGCATCAAATGACGTCACTCTATATTATATTATATTATATTATATTATATAAAAACGATATAACTTTATAATATTATACTGTTTTATCATCTTTCATTATATTTTTATTTATTATCTTTTATTATATATTTTTATTCTACAAAATTAAAACATTTTATATTACTATCTCATTTTATCACATCATAAGATACAATGTCACTTCAAAGGTCAGAGTAATCATTTAGAAGCAAATTCAGTCGAAAATAGTCAAAAGTGGCAGATCTTTGATACGGGCTTTTGAAATTGCTTTCCACGGAAAATCACATTATACTATTTTCGTATACTTACTTTAGCGGAGCCACTTGACACATCACCTCACGACTGCTTTCCGGCAATTTTTAGATACCTTTACTCAGTGCTGTGTTTTATTACGCGCATAGAACAAGCTAAGGTGACGTAATTCGGATCAGTGGCGTATTCGGTATGTTTAATACCTTAAATGGGTGCTGTATGAACTAAACAAACTGGAGGTGTAATTTTTCTTCGAAGTCTTCGTATTCGAAGCTTCGAATTTCGAAATTTCGAGCATTCGAAGGTGTTCGGGAATCAAACGATACTTTTGTTAGCCACGGAATATAGAATATATAGTACGTGCAAAAACAAAGAACGCAGCCTCGGAAACAACCGCTTCTTCGAATATATCGAAGCTTCGAGGAGAGATATTTTCGAAGACTGGTCTTCGGAGCTTCGGCATAAAAAACTCGAACTTCGAAGTTTCGAAGTTGACTTCGAAGCTTCGAATCATTCGAATTCGGAACTTCGAAGCTGCCGAAGAGTAACAGCCCTAAAACAAACATCAATTATAAAAACCGCAATTATTTTTGCACCGATCCAATACTTGGCTACAAACCTAACAAGAGACGTTAGCTCGGGGTGTGATATTTGGTGGTAGCTTTTAGGGGTTAACAAGGACAATTGTCCTGCGCGCCCAGCGATCGGATCTCTTATCAGGCGGACGCGAGACTATCGGCTTACCAGAACGGTATAGAAGACGCAGACGGTGCAGACGATCGTCCCGATCAAGTGTATGTCGATGCCGCTCACTAAAATTGAACAATGACGAGTTGACAGAGAGAGAGAGAGAGAGAGAGAGAGAGAGAGAGAGAGAGAGAGAGAGAGAGAGAGAGAGAGAGAGAGCGGCTCGAGTGCCGCGCGAATAGCAAACTCCCCGGCGACATACCTTGATTCAATGCCAGCGCGGGGACGTAGACGACGATCGACTGGTAGAGTACCTGAAATCAGTCGGCTGTCTTTATTCACGCGCGAGTCCGCCCGGGATGGACCACGAAGGCGTCTCTCGCGCCATGACCCGAGCCGAGGCGGCCGAGGCCTCTGCGAAACTCACCACGTCGAAGACGAAAATGAAAGAAATGAGAATCCGCACGGCTCGACTGAATCTGATTTCCAAGTACTAAAAGAGGAGGAACGATACACTGTGTGAAGCTGGGCGCTGTTAAACGCCGTACATCGCCGTTCTCTAGATTTCCTGGAGTGGAGTCTCCTCGCGCCGGCGACGAGGCTAAAAAGCGCCGCTTCGTGCTTCTCGCAGCGAAGCGAGAAAACGTCGGTGAGCCGCGAGAGTGGAGTCTCGAGCTCGAGCTTAGAGCGGGTCCTGACTGAGATTTCAATCGATTAGAACACGCGACTGAGCGGGTTCACTCTTTGCTTCCGAGTACCCGCACTCGGCGACTCCGAGCGAAGAAGTCGCCGGAGAATCCCATAAATTCGAGAACTCCGCTGAAATTCCATCCCAAGAAATCTAGAGAGTGCGTCGACTCGCGAGCGCCCGCGGAGAGTCGATCTTGCGAGCTCGACTCGCTCACGCACCTCGTAAACGGAGCTAAGTCTCAGGGTGGTGAAGACCGGCAAGTAGACGGTGGCGACCACGAGGCCGGAGAAGAAGATCGATATGATCGTGATCCAATATTGCGTGCCGAAGTTGTAGATCTCCGCCGGGGTGCCGAGAATCGTCACGCCTGATATGAAGCTACAGTTACGATCGGAATTGATTAAATATCCTGCATGGCTAATCGAGATCGGGCTCGAGAACCGAACGACTCGAACGAGCAACAATCGCGTGCGGTGATGTCAATCGCGTTGACGCAAAATAGAAACAGCTTAGAACGAGCGCCGCGGACGCTTGGAAACGATCCGTCCTCTTCTCTCTCTCTCTCTCTCTCTCTCTCTCTCTCTCTCTCTCTCTCTCTCTCTCTCTCTCTCTCTCTTCCTCTTGCATGGAAGAGAGAGAAAGAGAGAGAGAGAGGGGGGGAAAGCGGAATTTTGCGGAAAATCTAAGAGGGTGAGGGATCTGAGAAGGGAGGGAAGGCAATCGTCAACAGATCGCGTCCTTCCTCGGCCGCTTCAAAATTCCTCGCGTCTCCAAGCGTCTCTCGGCCGTTCGTTTCTTCCTCGCTTGCTTCCACTTCGCTTCGCTTTCGTCTCTCCGGTCGTTTCACTCGCGCTTAATAGTCTGAAATGCCGCCGTACTCACCTGGCAACGAGAGACGCGGACACGGGGAAGAGGCCTAGGCTCTTCCCACCGAGCAGGTAGTCCTGCGTGCTCGACTTTTGCGCCCTTCTGAAGTGCCATAAGCCGGCCGCGGCGGACACGAGGAGCATAAACGCGAACACCAGCCAATCGATCCAATGGAAGTATCCTCTCTCCGATACGGCCGCCATCTTTCCTGCAAGCAAGGAAGGTGAGATCACCTTCACGCAAGAACAATCCGAGAGTCGTTTCCTTCGACCTCTGACAGTCATGACGAAATGCCGATTTATAGGATTCGGACACGCACGCGGAAAAGCCGAAGGCAACACGTAAGCAATAAGCGAGTTGAGCAATCGCAGTCGAATATTTTTGGGCCGCAGAAGCAACATGATGTCGATCGGTCAGTTTCCTTACGGCTTACGTCTTGCTTCAGTCTTCAGTTTTTCTGTGTGCCCGCGCTCTTAAGTTCATGACATGAAGTGGAATAACGTAAGCGACAAGACGTAAGCAGCGAGCTAATCAAGCGATCATGAGTGAAACGCAAACCGTGACTGCTTACGCCCTCAGCTTGCATTGCTTAATTCGCTCATTGCTTCCCGAGCAAAAAATTCTTGGGGCCATCCTGATGGAGCATAAGGCCCCGACAAGGCTGAAAGTAGGACACCCTAGAAAGAGGTACCTCATTATTACCGCTTACAGGCTCCGAGATGGATCTTTTGGGGATACCTTAGATTTTACGAAATAAGGTTTTGATAAGGAAAAACTGACGAGGGAGGATTAGAAGGATTTTTCAAAGATGCCTTAGATTTAATAAATAAAGCTTTGATAGGAAAAGCTGAGAAAGGCATTAGAAGGGTTTTTTAGGGATGTCTTAGATTTAATAAGTAAACTTTTGATAGCGAAAGCTGAGAAAGGCCTTAGAAGGATCTTTTAGAGGTGCCTTAGATTTAATGAATAAGGCTTCGATCTGGGAAAACTGATAAGAAGAAAACTTAGAAGGATCTTTTAAAGATGCTTTAGACATACAAAGTTTTGTTATAGAAAATTAATAAAATCTGAAGCGTGTAATAAAATTGTCATAGTTTAGTATTGTTTTAGTAAGTACGCTCTGTCTCTGGTTTTTTAAGGATTTTTTAATTATACCAATTAAAAACAAATTAAATTAAACAATTAAAAATAAATTTCATTAGTTATATTAGTTGCCATATTCATTAGTCTCTTCCAAGGATTTTTCTAGTATTGCCTTCGTTTTGAAATGCAGCAAACTGCAATAGAAACAGTAGCAGGAATTTTATGTATAAAGAATGCTATATTTTATTGTAAAGTATGCTATATTTTTTAAATAAAAAATTCTTGTTATATTCTAACAAGGTTATAAAGAAATAAAGAGATTACAGTCTAAATTTCTTGGAATGAAAAGAACGGATATTTTTACTCAAGCAATAATAAAA
Organism: Harpegnathos saltator; assembly: GCF_003227715.2. Classification (NCBI taxonomy): domain Eukaryota; kingdom Metazoa; phylum Arthropoda; class Insecta; order Hymenoptera; family Formicidae; genus Harpegnathos; species Harpegnathos saltator. Next base: position 611,104 of record NW_020230719.1, on the reverse strand, counting down.
ATATTTCCTTATAGGGTCCTATTGATATTGCCTTATAAGGACCCGTTACACCATTTTTTAGACATCTCGTAGGGCCCTTGTTGTCCTTTCTATCCCTACAGGGACTCGATTAATACGAAGGAAAAATAATCAGACCCTTATCAGAGCCCTATTAATTTTTCTACTCGGCTTGCGTTTTCCTACGTGCCAGCCGCTTTACCTCCGCTCGTCCAGCGGTCGAAAGTCTTCCCGGCCTTCGCGATCTAACGAGGAGTGCGCCCGAACAGACATTATTTAGAGCTATTCACGGAACTGAATGCTAATGTCGACAAGCGCAATCACGCCGTCCTTAAGCGGTGGCCGCGCGCTGCGGAACAGAAATCGTAAAGTCCCCAAGTCGTAAGGTCGTAAGTAAATTGATCAATCGCAGTCAATTACTCTCCTCGCGCTTGAAGAGTGATCGGCTGGGATTGGTCAATTTTCTTACAACCTTAGGACTTTAGGACTTTGCGACTTCTATTGTAGGCTTTAAACGCCCGAGGTGCATTCAGGCAGACGCTATAAGCCCGAACGCTACCAACGTTGCTCGCGGAGCCGATGCTAAGGGTGTCGATAGCGTTTGCGTGATAGCAAGCTCCGTGGCGTAGCGTCGACGTTATAGCGTCTGTCCTTCGCCCCCCCCCCCCGCGGTTGCAACACCCTCCGGACATTTTCTTCAACGCAATCGTAGCGAGGTAATAAATACGTCGCTCGACAATCGCCTGCGGTTCTGGGCGTTCACGGGGCTCGCAAACGCTAACGCTAACCCCGAGTGCGTTCGGGAGAACGCTATTAGCGTTACCGAAACTGCCCGTGGAGTCAATAGCGCGATAACGATAGCGAGCTCCGCGAATAATAGCGTTACCGCGTTATAGCGTCGTTTTCGCCGTTAAACACCTTCTCGGTTTTAACGTTTCGAGAATTTATCGCAGCGCCATATTGTCTCCGTTGCGTAAATAAATAATAGTAAAATAATAAGCACAACGTATACCGGTATCGTTCGACCAGGTTTGGGAAATAACTCGTTACTTGTAACGAAGTTACAGTTATTTTTTTTGGTAGCTATAACTTAACTTCGTTCCGTTTTTTTCCATCTGTAACTGTAACTTGACTTGGCTACATTTGTTTGATAACTAGTAACTGATTTAATAGTTACTTTATATATTTCAAACTTTAGTTTCTGGCAGACTAGCGCGATAACGTGACGTGCGATGCTTGATATCCAATAAGCGTACAGTTATATTCTGGTTGCATTTGGAAGACGCGCTATTGCGTCATCTGTCTTCATCGTTCATTAGATGTAAAACAAGGATAAAATGACGCAATAGCGCTGATAATCTCCTCTCCGAACGCAACCTGTATTTCTTTCAAAAAAACTTGTACGCCTATTGGACATTTCCGTCGCCGGTCCTTATTTGTTAACATAACTTGCGTTCAGCGTAAAGTGCGCTGCGTGGTTTCGGTTATATAAAAAATTTAAGCAATAGATAAAATATCTCAATCTTCGGAGAAGGATTGTAAAATGCCATGGCCAGCATATGCAGAAATATTCGAGTTACAGCAAAAACTTGAAAACGAGAACAACTGGACATTTCTCTGCTCAGTTGTTATTAATAATCTTAAAAAAATAAATATAAATTGCTCATTTGAATTAACGAATCTAATTCTAATAAAAATTATATACGATATGAGGAATATGATAATCAACAAACTACTTTTATGCAAAATTGAAGGAATTTACACAATTACGAAACTTAAAATAATGGCACAATTATTGTAAAAAAAAGTAACGACTCGTGACTTTCTAAATAACTATAACTGCAGCATGTTATTTTTGAAGGTCAGTATCTTGTAATTGTAACTAGTTACTTTTTCAATGAAAAAAAAAACTATAACTGTAACTGGATTACTTTTACAAAGTAATTTTCCAACTCTACATTTGACGATCATGTGCAAACAACAATAGCGTAGCGTTAGCGTTACTGCGATGTAACGTCGTTTCCGCAGCGTTTAAACGCCTTTTTGGCTATAACGTTTCAAGGATTTATTATAACGCAATTATCAACATCAACATAAATAAGAGTAAAGCGCTTTGAGCGCTCACGGAGCTTCCAAACGCTAGCCAATGTTTTAAGCAAGCTTCTTAACTCGCCAGCAAATTCGCTGGTCAAAACTTCTTCTAAACGTTCGATTTTTATTCGCTAGAGTCTAAAATTTAGGAGACGCGGCGTCTGGCTCAAAGTCGAACATGTCCAACTTCGTCGCAGCGACTATTGGACGTCGCGCGTCTTCTAAATTTTAGACGCTAGCGAATAAAAATCGTACGTCCAGAGGAAGCTTTTACCAGCAAATTCCCAATTTTAGACGCTAGCGAATAGAGATCTATTGTTTAGAAGAAGTTCTCACCAGCGAATTCGCCGGCGAATTAAAAAGCTTGCTCAAAATGAATGAAAGGCCAAAGTGAAATAAAAACCCTTGCCGAGATCGGTTTCGGAAACGTTTTAGTTATAACGTTTAGTTATAAGTGTAGATATAACGTTTTAATTACAAGTTTTAGTTATAACGTTGGTAGGCCTTCTAAGGATCACGCTTGGACGTCAACAGTTATATACTGTTTCTGTTTACAAATCTGGCTTTAGCTACTAATTTTGTGGTATTAGATAGAGAAGTGGATAGACATTTTCTTACGTATTATCTTGAATCTTCTGATCGTAACGTCGATCGCATCTAATTAATTTCGTACTTCAGTTAGTTTCAGGCCTACCAACCTTACAACTAAAACCAAATTTCCTGAAACTGGTTTCGGAGCAGGCCTAAAAGCAGCACCGTGTGAATTACCCTTTAGTCAGCCATGATAGCGTTTCTTGGCATCTAACTCCGTGAACAGCCTGCAGCGCTAAAAGGCGCCAATAGCGAGCGCACCCTGTCACTGTACTCGACGATTACCGAATAGTAGCGCTACGTCATACTTATTCTTCAGATAAAAAATCTCCAGGGTGTTCGAACTGAGCTTAAGCTGAGCTGGAAACAACGCTACAACATGGCAACCCTAAAAGCGAGAGTCTCGCGAGAGAGAGACAGACTATCAATATCTGCCACTATCTCTCTCTCTCTCTCTCTCTCTCTTGGCTTCTGCTGTTCTACTTTCTACTTCTCTGCCAAGGGGTGAATTCTCCCTAAATATTCGTATTCACACCTAGGCAAAAAAGCAGAAAGCAGAAAGGTAGCAGCCGCGATCAGAACTCGCGCTGATGGTCTGTCTCTCTTGCAAGAGTTTTTCTCCCTGTCATTCTCTTGACTTCTGCCAAAGTGTGAATCCGCCCTAACTGAGCTTGCTATCGCTACCGTTGTCGGCTTCGCGCACAATCTCGACAATGTTACACACTATACGAAACTAGAGTTGCGCCGATTATCGGCTGATCTCTCTCTCTCTCGCTCTCGCTCTCTTACCGGATGGTATCCGAAGAAGCCGGAAACGCCGGCGATCGGCGGGCCGACAGCCTCGATCGCCGCGCGATTTCGGAGCGCGCGCCGGAAGTACGTAGGAAGTGCGTACGCTTGTAAAACAGCGCTACAGTCGCTCAATTACAGCGCGTGTCGGGGCTGTTGTTCGGCGCCGTTGCAACCACGATGACGAGACGAGCGAGATCACCTTCGGGCCGCGCGCGTGCAGGTATTAATTACTAAGGACTTAATGACTCACGTCGCTCTCAATAATCGCCGCATCCGAACGGACCAACTTTTCACGCACGCACCAGCGCGATCGGCGTGTGTGCGGGTCACGACACACCGCGTTGTTATACGCTATATTATCGCGCACCACGTTATTATATGCCGCGGAAGGATACGCGTGCTTAGTCGGTCGCACGTCTCTGACGCTCGCGAGAGCGAGAAGGAGAACCCGTTCCGCCGTCTCGCTCGCCGAGACGGCCGATCTCTCTAAAGCCGGCAGCACACGGTGCTTGTTTTCGCGCCGGATTGCTCGCTGGGATGAAAATACTGCGTTCTGATTGGTGCATTTCCGAAGATGAATGGAAATGCACCGATCAGAACGCAGTATTTTTATCCAGCGAGTAATTCAGCACAGAAACAAGCACCGTGTGCCGCTGACTTTAGATCGCCGACGAATCGTGCCACCTGATGACTCACGTCTCTCCTCACCCCCCCCCCTCCCTCTCTCACTCTCTCAGTATCTCTCGGGTTACAAGATTGCTGCGCCGATATTTTTAATACGCGAGTCCTCCGGCAAGGACTATCAGCTGGCGCGTCGCCAGGGATGTTTCGCGCATCGGTTTTTTATTAGCCCGTTCGCGTCAGCAATCACGTCGAGAGACTGTCAGCGTCGACATAAACGCGCGGCTAATTAAGCGCGCAGATGGAAGCCGCACGCGGAACGAGGATTTATACCGCCGTGCGCGCGCGCGCGCGCGCGTCATCGTCAATTGATCGGGAAGGATACTGGCGCGACGTACCGCGACGTTCGACGACGCGTCGCGAAGCGCATTCTGATCGTCGACGTTCGCTTCTCGCGACGACATCGCGACCACGCGCTGACCCATGGATTCCTCCGCACGCACGTACTCGTCATTTATTCTCGTTAACACTGAATGACAATCGCGGCGACATTCCGCCGGCCGGCCGGCGCGGCGGCCATCGCTGAAGCATCGTGCTCGTCTTTCGGCAAATGCTATGGGCTACAGCGAGCAATTCCAACCTGGAAATCCTTCAGCGTTTCCAATCAAAGGTACTACGTGCAATCGTGGACGCATCATGGTTTGTTTCCAACGAGCAGATACATTCGTACCTACATGTATGTGCACAGTTCGAGAACAGGCATCAAGACAGCAAGTACAAAATATCTGTCGCGACGCAACAATCATCCAAACCTGCTAGCGGAAAATTGCTCCATGATGGGACTGCAATCGCCTGAAAAGTCTAACACCTCGGGACTTATCTAATTAGACACGACCCTGGTCGCGGCGTCGCACAGTGCGGCCAGGTGACATTTTTTGGTTGAAAATTCTCTAGAGACCTGAATTTCCAACCGATCATCGACACCAATGGATGAGGTTGAACCTGAATAAATTCCAAAGAGATCTATCTAGCCGAAATTTTGAAAAAAAACTATCGGTTCAGGGTTCATGGGTTTAGGGTTTGTCTTAAAACTTAATGTTTTATAGCTGAATATTCAATGTCGAGTATTATTAGGTTCTCGAGCTATGGCTAGATTGAGTTCTTGAACTCAATCTGAGGCTCTTGATATATACCGCTTCATGCATCCACGAGCTGAAAAGTTCTCGGATTGATAGATTCCTAGGTTGATTGACCATGGGCTTAAGACTCCAAATCCCTCGGTTTTGTGCTTAACAGGTCTATATTTGATGTTTTTGTATTTTGGGCATATGAGTTTTGGGTTAATGGATTTCCGGTTCAAGATCGATAAATCTCGAGGTGTTTGTTGATTGGTTTCATAGTTTCAATCCGCTGAATACGCTATTAGATAGAAATAAGTATCGAATAATGAGTATTTCACAAGTTTCTCGCGTTTAACGATAATTTTTCCTCTTTTGGAGCTAGTAATTCGAGAAAAAATTTTTTTCTTTTTATTTTGGCAAGACAGATCTCTTCGGAATTTAATCAGGATCAACCTCATCCATTGGTGTCGGTGCTCGGTTCGGTGGAAATTCAGGTCTCTAGAGAATTTTGAGCCAAAGAATGTCATCCGGCCCCACTGTGTGCGTCGATTTAACTGTCTTGATCAATACTATGATCGTCTGTACAGTATTGAAACTTTATTGTAGATTACCAAATCCTGACCCTTAAATGTATACGAATCACCCGCTTATTACCATATTGATAGACCGCGGTGATCTTACCAGCAGATAAAAAAAATCTTTCGGCAAAGATTCGCGAGATCGAGCCGGCGACAAAAGGACACGTCGATCGCCCCTCCCCCGAAGAGGCGACGATCGCCGGAGGAGGAGGAGGAGGAGGAGGAGGAAGAAAACGCTAGAGGCGCGAGGCGGAAAAAACCGCGCGTCGGATATAAAAAGAACGGTTGCAACGGAGGAATCGCTTCGCGATAAAACAAGATCACTCGGGTTAAAAATATCGCGAGGAACAAAGGAAGGAGCGTGTCCCCTCCCGAGGGTGTGCTCCTCCGTGCAAAAGACCGACCGACGACGCGATGCAGTTCCATTGTCGTCGACGTCGACGCCGTCGTCGTGGTCGACCAAAGACGCGCCCGTGCGGAGCTGCGAGCTTAAGGTTCCGTTATTTTCCAATCAATCTCGCCGAGGTCAATTGCTCGTGGGTCGCGTGAGAGCGAGTTAACAGGCGGAAACTGGTCCTCGCGAGCCCGGGCGAGCCGACCGCGAGGACACGTCGAGTCTCGTTGCGGAAGTGAAGCTCGCGGGGCGAAATCAGCGCGTCATACGCAAATGAAATCGTCGCCGCCTTCGGTCGTCTTTACGGCTGCCAGATGCAAACTGATGATTTCCGGGACATTTTTTAGGCGACGGTTGAAAAATAGGTCGTTAGAGAACTTTATTTGAATTTGAGAGATGGAGGGGTAAGGCCCAGTTGCACCGACATTATTTTGGTCTTAAGTGAGACTTAAACATAAGTCTATCTTTATCTTTCTTAATAAATAAAAGACAGAGATGTATTTAAGTCTCACTTGAAACCAAAATAGTTGCTGTTGCAACTGGCCTAAGAAGGGGGTTAAGAGATGTCGTTGTGTACTTGCAATAAATAAATGCGCGAATTAGGTATCGGCAGAAAGAAGTTTAGACATAATAACCCGTGTAATTGAATTCTTTTCCTTGTTTCTTTTTTTTTTATACTACAGAAATGGCTTACTTGACATCAATTTTCTCAGGTGGCACGTCACAAATTTTTTCACTTTATAAATCGCGCTGACTGCTCTCAGATTTCTCTCTAGTACCAATTAGAAACATGAGTATTATGCTTATAATTTTGTTGAAATTCTGATTTTCCAGGACAGAAGACTTAAGTTCCGGGACACGGCTCAAAAATTCGGACAAGCTTAAAAATTCCGGGACAATCCCGAAAATCCCATCTGGCCATCTGGCAACCCTAGTCGTCTTGCCGCTCCTCCTCCTCCTCTTCTTCCTCTTCTTCTTTGACACGACTTGGACTTGGGGGACGAGATTCTTGAAAAGCACGGTATCTCCCCGGAGCGCGACATTATCTCCCGAATTACGGCCGTTCGGACGGTTCTCCGTTATCGCTTACATGCGCGTCTATTGTGACACCGGTCAAAACGACGAGATGACGAGATGATGTGTTATCGGGTGGCATAAAGTTGAAGATGCTTGCATTTCATAATGCTTGCGTTTCATAATCGCAGTTCGCTGCAACCGATAACGCGAGCGGAAAAGTCCGTCGCTTCCCGGAGAGGTAAATTAAACAGCTCGCACCGAGTCCGGCAGAACACTCGGCGATTGCTTCCTCCTCCCTCCCCTCCCCCTGCCCCTCCTCCATCTCGCATCTTCCCTCCGCTTCCTCGCTTCTTCCCCGTAACGTCCCCTCGACGTTACGTGCAGCCTGCAGCACGACGAGTAATTTCGACGGGCGACCGCGTCTCGCTCTGCATTACCGACGGCGCGCGCGGGGCTACGTCGCGTCGACGGACGATACGGCGTGTTTCCATTTGTTATTTAGTTATATAAACGGTCGTCTTTTATATTTAGTACGGCCGCCGCGCCGCGCGCGACGACTCGCTCTCTCCCACACAGGCGCGTCCAAAAGATGACTGTTATCGGGAAACATGCACACATTACTCCGAAAATATGCACATGTTACTGATACGCATTATCAGTAACATCGACCATCGATAAGAACGCTGGATTTTCACCGGAAACTTTCTTTCTTTTCCATCGGTGGGAAAGCGATTTTACTTTTCGCCGGAAAAGCCGCCTCGATAATCTGCCTTCCCGCGAACCGACCATGAGCACGCTCTTCGGCTTCGAATTCGAGTCATTTAACCTTGACCTTGACACGCAGCCGGGAGGGTCGCTTTGTTCGTCAATCACGTCGAAAATCCGACGATCGACGCTGCAAACTTGGACTTTGAGCATCCCGCTCGCGCGAGGATGCTCGGCGGGTCACCTTGCTCTCAGCGATTACGCGCGACGTAACCGGCCGGTTTTGCATTCGCGGAAACCCGCCCGGCCTTACGTCTGTTTCTCGTCGCTAAACTAATATACGAGGAACTGGAAAAGAAATGCTAAAAATAGAAAAATGATACTGGAATAATAAGAGAAAAATAACAGGAAAAAGAGGAAATAATAAAAAGAAGGTGCACAGTCGGGAGCTGGTGGGGAAGAGAGAGAGAGAGAGAGAGAGAGAGAGAGAGAGAGAGAGAGAGAACCTGCGCGAGAGAGGGAGTGCAGGCGGTTCGGCGATGAGAAACAAACCTCTTGCTATTTTTACAAAGTACCCCGCGACAGAGAGCAGATCGCGCAGGTGCGAGTCCGAAACCGCGAGAATTTCACCGCTAAGGGAGCGCCCCCCCCCGCCCCCCGCCGGCGTCCGATCACGTCCAGCCGGTTTCGACGACCGCTCCGACGACATTCGTCGTAAAAATTTGTTGCTGAAAACCCCCGAGAGAGCGGCCACACATCCCTTCTTTTCGCCTAGTGCACACTAGTGCGGTGCAAGTTAGAGCGAGAGAAAATACATCCGTCTCGCTCCAACTTATCGCACTAGTTGAGAAGCACTTCGGAGAAGAGCGAACCTTTTAGCCCCGCTTCTTCCTAGTGCCCCGAAAATAATGAGGCCGCTTGGCTTCATTAGACGCCGGCTGCTCACGAGAGGAGTTCGATGCGCGCGGCGTTCGTGACCTCGATATGTGATTAATAACCGTGAGCGGCTCCCTATCTCTCTCTTCGATCTGACTTGGATATTTCCTCTAACAAATTCTGCACGCGTGACGCGCACGAGATGCGCGCGCCGCGTCCCTGCGCGCGCACTTTTGAAAAACGGTCTTTTTCAAAACAAACATGCAACATTCCTTCCTTGTTCCCTCCCTCCCTCCCTCTCTCTCTCTCTCTCTCTCTCTCTCTCTCTCTCTCTCTCTCTCTCTCTCTTTGTCCATGGATCTGTCTATCTCAACATACCTTTTTCCTTGATCCTGGAGTCTGAGATGCCGTGCCGTAATTCCGGGGATTAAAACTGCGAGACGTGCCCCGCGTCGGATTCGCGAGAGCCACCTCGTCGACGATCGACTTGCTGACGGCAGCAGCTACGGGGAGAAACACACTGAATCGATTCTTCCGAGCGCGAAACGAAACAAAATTCAGCGAAAAAACAGCGGAATCTACGTCGCCCCACTGCTCCTCTCTCTCTCTCTCTCTCTCTCTCTCTCTCTCTCTCTCTCTCTCTCTCTCTCTCTCTCTCTCTCTCTCTCTCTCTCTCTCCTCACGCGGGGAACTGCAGTCACATGGCGCGAAAATAAAGCGTGCGTCACGTTCGCGTAGAAGCGAACTCGCCAGGCGGTTCTCGGCCTACACCGACATATGCCGTCGTTATCGTTAACGTTCGCGGAGCGTGAGGCTCACATACGGCGAAGGTGCGCCGCGTTTACCGGCGTTTATCGCGTCGGAGGAGCGGAAGCGGCTCGCGTTGCGAAGCGCGTGTGAAATACACGCACGCGATGTGTTCGCGAACAGTGGCGACGATCGACTGAGCGCCGCGTCGACGACCACGATGACGATGATGAGACGATCCTGACTCGCCGGACAAATCAGTGCCCGTGCCTTTCGCCGAGAAAAGCCGAGATTAATAGGCAATGGCCGGCCGCGCGCACAGCTTCGCCCGAGTCGATTGTATCGATCGATTGTATCGACACGTCCGCGTCGCGGCCAATCGTAACACGCGGCGCGTGCGCCGCACAGTGGGAACAAATAGAATTTTACTGTTCAAAAATCACACAATTTTGTAGCAATGTTTTTTTAGCAATCTTTTCATAGCAATCGGGATGCGTCTTTCCTTTTTTAATTTTTTAAATTAAACGTTGATCAATGTAGAGGAAAACTGTCGAGCCCGATTTTTGAAAACATTCTTTCAAATTTTGCAGTATTAAGAGGAATTTGTAAGAAATTATCAAGTCTCCTGTCAACATAAACAAAATCATTGTTTTAACACAGTATATACGTTGCAATAGAGTATGCGAACAAAGTTTAACATAAATGTGAAGCCTGATATGAAGTATGATGAAAAATAACAAATTCAGCGGAAAAAAGTTGCCAAGTAATTTGCTTACAACAGAATTGTTCTCACGAAAACCAAATATGTAGCCTGGACCTGATGTTTTCGAATCATCAAGCATCAGGTTTTCAAAACAATCATTTTCTAAATACATTGTTTAAACAAATTTTTTATAAACAAATTAATTTTTGCAACTTCTCTTCGCTGAATTTGTTACTTTTCATCGTACTTCATATCAGAGACTTCACATTTATGTTGAACTTTGCTTGTATGCTCTATTGCAACGTATATACTGTGTTAAAACAATGATTTTGTTTATATTGACAGGAGATTAGCAATTGTTAACTGCCAAATTCTGATTTTTATATCACATTCGTAATCAGCGATGCTGGAAACCTTAGAAAACCTTAGAAAACACTGTACTGCGCAGCGAAAAGATGGAAAGTTTTTCCAGAAACGACCGACCGGCCTTGTTCAAGATAATTCACTGTGGCGCCATTTGTTGTAGAGTATCGCGAAGTGCTGGAGTGTGCTGGACACTATGGCTTATATTCTGAACTCTCTTTTATCGTCAAAATTATAAACTATAAAAGTGGCCTATGAGCCTCTTAATTGCTTGCAAGCCAACTTTAGAGTCACTTTTAGTGATAAAAGAGGAATTCAGGATATGGATTTTAGCATTTTATTGGCATTACGAGAACGTTAGTTTTTGTTAGAGTGAAAATTATCATAATGAGGGCAAAGTAGCTCAAGCGATACGAAGCGGTATTAGTTTCGTATAACTGATATATTAATATATGCTCATGCATGTATGAAAATAGTTTAGAAAGTCAAAGTCATTCGTTCGGAAATAAATGGGACGGTACAAAGAAGTGGGCAATGCTAACGGTTTATTCGAAAGGGATTTAAGCTGTACGACATCGAGAGAGAGAGAGAGAGAGAGAGAGAGAGAGAGAGAACAAAATGATTGTCCGTCTGTTTGAACGTTACGCCAAATTCAAGGTCAGCTTCGTAATAGGGATGAACGTTGGGATAAACACTACCAGACGATGTTTACATGAATTGAAGATAAAATATCTCGTTCCGTGATTCAAAAAGTTCTCTCACACAAAAACATGTCACAAAACGACTGGCGTAGACTCGGGAAATTTTAATAAAAAAAGAACAACATAATCGTTACGGATGAAGTTTCTTTTCGAACCTGGACGCCTGCACAAGGAATAGTAGAATCATCCAATGGACCCATAATTAGGGATCCCAGGCAGAACAAAAACTCATGATGACATCGAAATGACGTCAAAATGATGAGGAAAACTCATTGTTTCGTCATGATTCGGTCATTTTGATGTTATCATGATTTTCCTTTCCGCCTGGATTCCCATACAGCACAGAAGTTGCAGCAATATTGCTACAACGTTGCAGCAGCATTGCAACATTGTGGCAACGTTGCAGCAACATTTTTTTCAACTTCATGTGCTGTACGGGTTTCTGTAAGCGTGATTTTGGCTCGCCTCTATTTGTTTACCGGTAATAATCTAGGTGCTGAAAAATGTTCAATATTTATCAGAAGTGTTCACTGACGTCTGCTGAGAAATTTTACAAGAAGGATAGAGGCAATTGGGAGCTTCGGGGAAATAATGAGCCCAAACATCGAAGTCGCTTTTGCATATAGAGTGGAAATGGCATCGTCACAATGGATTGGCCTGCATCGTCTCTTGATGCGAATCCAATTGAGAATCCTGTGATCCTGTGACGTAAAGAATGAACCAAGAGGGAAAAAATCTTTATTCTCAAGCTACTGTCGAGCAGGATCAGAAGACTATGGCGCTCTCTCCCAGGCGGAACAGAGAATCATGATGACATCAAAGTGACGTTAAAATGATAAGGAAAACTCATTTTTCCATCATGATTCGATCATTTTCTCGTCATTTTGATATTATCGTGATCTTCTGTTCTGCCTGGGCTACTGCGTAAATATGAAATAGGAAAATTGAAACTCCAGTCGAAAGCGTACCAAGCAATAATTGACAATGGAGTCGACTGAACTTATTACTGACAAGGAAAGGTAGGGAAACCGGAAATTCAAAACAAAATTACGAAATTTTGTGTGGAAGTAAAGTAAGTTCATCCGTAATGCAAAACTATTTTTTGTTCGTGCGGAATTTCAGTCTGAGAGGATGAAACCACCCTTCGAAAAAGAAAAATCCTTTTTATTTTTAGCATATATATATATATATATATATCTTTTAAAATACAAGACATATGCAAAAAATGGTTTATATGAAAGTTGTAGTGTATTTCATACTCTTTGCAACTGTGTATTCAGATTTTGCAAAATTGAGGAGGAGGGCGGAGGGGGTTTCAAAAATTTTTCAACTTTGCAAAAGGAAAACAGAAAACAGAAAGGCAGCATCCAATCAAAAGTCGCGCTAATCTGCCTGTCTCGCTCTTGAGAGAGATAGAAGAGAGACAGACTGCCAGCGCGACTTCCGATTGGATTCTGTCTTTCTGCTTTCTTTCCCAGGTGCGAATCCTCCTTTAGACTACCCCTACGGGTGGTTTAAATTTAAGCCGGGTGTAACACAGGACTAAATCACAAAAAGGTGTCTTTGAATACAAAAATGTCGCTAGTCTCTTCTTATACTGTCATTGGAGTACGACTAAACCAAGCTCGTTTCGAACAGAAAATAAACATCGAAGTGACATAAACGTCGAATAACCGATTCGTGATGAAAAAATAAGTTTTCCTCGTCATCTTGACGTCACTTTGATCATGATTTTCTGTTCGGCCTGGGCCTTTGCTTTTTAGGATACTTTCGACGCGCTGCCGTATACTTTTTCGTGGAACAGACTGTGTGTTTCACTCTGTGAAATTACGGCCACTGGGATGATGATGTCCATGCTAATGAGACGACACGCCGAATCCCGACTTAATTAATTTGACAAGCACCAATTCGCGGAAGCGTGTATCGGAATATCGTTATCGGCCTTAACTGGCTCAGAGAGTGCCAATAATATTTCGACACGCTCGTGAGCAACCGTTTGTTTATTTTCAGTTATTGTTGTCGAAGCGTGTTTTTGCGCAGAAACCGTGTGAAACGGGATTGGACAACGACTGATTCTCGATATATTTATCTTTTGCATTCTTTCGCGTAAGCGGTGATAAACGCTCTCGTTGCGCGAAATATCGCGCTCGCAAAGAACCGGCCGTTAGAATTGTCCATGGACGATTCTTAACAATGTATAAAGGAAGAAAGGGAGAAATTTCTTACTTGTTTTCACAACAACAATGTCTAGTCTTCCGTGTCGACTGCTCTATCGACCGAGTCGGTCAGTTTAGTCAGAATCTGCCGATAGCCTCCTTCTCGGGATATCTCTGTATATTCTTTTTTAGATATTCGTAATCATTCGGAACCTCCACGAGCGAGAAGCAAAGGATGACTCTCACATTTTTTGCGACATCTTGCAAGTTCGGCAGTTGATTACAACACACACAGGCGAAAACAAAATCTTCCGATTTCAACGTCGACAATCGTAAGTGAAAAGTGATGACCTTCATCAATACCCTTTCCAGGCCGCTAATGATCCCCTCCATCGGTGCGTAAACATTGCTGATACGACTTTCCTCAGTGCGCGTGAAACTTGCTGATCACTTGCTGATCACTTGCTGCTCGATATATATTTAAATGCTAATTAAACGTATAACGTCAACGGGGCTGATGACTCCAGTAAGCCTATTCTGTACTGCATGATGTGTCGTTTTTGCCATATATTATAAACGGGGCGAGTCGGCTTTCGATCATCATTCTGAACGTTTTATTAGTCATCCTTATAAATGTACAATATAATATTTAACTATACAATTAATGACCAAGTACACGTTCACAATGACCTAAGATACGAGGACAAATCAACGTCCCTTCGAGCGCGGATCACCCAACAGGCTGTGCGTGACCGCGAGGGACAGAGACCAGAATCGACCGGTGCAACCGAACGCACACGCACGTAACGAAAATCACAAGTAAAACACAACTCTACAGGTAGATTTCATCCGGCAAAGGCGAGATGTGTGCCGCGAAGGTGTGTCCCGTACCGTTGGCGATCGACGCCGTCGAAGTGGAATGCAATTGTTGAAACGTATGAAACTGCTGGATATGTACGCACACAGAGTCGTGAAGAGTCGGATAAACGATTAGAAAAGTGGTTCGCACAATCGCACATCGTGAACAAATGTAGGATCGTTGCCGCATCGTCGTCGCTGCGAAATGACGCGGTTCCACTTGTACGCGATTCGCACCAAGCGGTGGTCGCGTACAAGCTGTCGTGATGCGACGTTTGCCATACGTGAGAATCTGTATGCGAACGTCGCATCGTGAAACGAAATTCGTCATCTACATTTTATATACACGAATACACGCGTCTCCCCTCCCTCTCTTTCTCCTTCTCTCCTTCTGCTCTTTCGAGTGCTGCTTCATGAGACTAATATTCGTTGTCGATACGCTGACAGGATTATTAAATTCCCGGGAAAATAAGACCAACGGATGGCCGACGGGGATTTTCGTCCGAGTCGAGTGACCAAAGAATATATTTTCCGCGCCGTCGTCGTTAGATACGCTAATATGCCAAGGCAAATACTGATTTGGCAATTATTACCGTACACAGTGTCAACATCGACAATAAATAGCGACCGTTTTAGAGCGCAGTCTCTTGTTCCACGGAGAAGAGGTTGACAATGTTGATGAAGAGTGAGCAATTTTCCATCCTTTAGGCGAGCCGATCGAGGTGGCCGATCGTAAAACCGTTCTGCGCACATTTATATTTTCCGCATCATATTTCTCTTCGCCTCGTATACGAAACAAAAAGTATTCTGATCTCTCCGATGTGAAATATCAAATGCGATTGCGGACAATAAGTCGTGTATATCGTATGTGTATGCGTTTGTGTGTTTGTGTGTGTGTGTGTTTTGTACATGTATGTTTGTTTTTGCATGCACGAACAAGTGTACGTGTTATTCACAGGAATATCATCGATCCTTAAATATAAAAATTGTCAGCCCTTAACGTGGAACAAGACCAGTAACAAAAGTTACATAGAAAAATCTTTGATACAGTCTGTCATCGATTAAAGATAGTTTCATCACAGCTTGTGTTGCCTTCCCTCACCGAACAACCACAGGCAGACTCTGTCGACGATGTAAGCGAAAGCAAAATCCGCGATTAATACCTGCACCAGCGTCGCACGGAACTGCAACATGCAACAGAGAAAAGGTAAACTTGAGGTGAACGCGTTCGGGGGTGGCGCTCGTCTCACACGACGCAGTCGCTTACCTGGCTTGGAAAGTCCACGATCTCAAAGTGCATCGCCATGTCGGGCAGAAATCCACAGGCCAGCAACAGAATGACGATGGAGTTGCTTAACAAGCTTATCATTAGAGCCTTGTTCTGTCGCAGACTCTCCATGAATGGCAGACCCTGACGGAACACAAAATCGCTCGTCAACGGTATCGTATGACGCACATATCGACATCGATGCGCACGATAAAATATGCGCGGATCGACTCACCCGATAATTAATGGCAAAGGTGGAAACCTGAAGAGACATCGCGATTATATATACAGTGCTGTTTATTAAATTCTTCTCAAAAGGCTCCTCATCGTCGCTGCTAGCTGAATGCATAGCCGCAGCCGCTGAATCCAGTTTTTCGCTGGAATTGCCATGCAACATGGCTGCCAATTTGTGGTCCCTGTGAAACAGTCAGTAGCGAATATAGACGAATTTGTGATTATACCTTCTCAGTAGGGTTTTGGAGATGATTACAAAAAGACAGTTGCAGTCATATCATCTATATGCTATCTGCGTCTCGAAGAAAGAAAATGTGTCAAGATAAACAAAGATAAATTGCCAGTAGCATTTTCTAATCAAATCCTCACGACGTCTCGTAGAGACTATTCGTATAAACTTATATAATAAACAAGTAACTGATTTGTACAACTCACGTCTGAGAAGACAAAGCGGTGGCCTCTCTCACCAAGTAAACGAGGCTGACGAAGTGCACAGTGAACTGCAGTAACACGGTCGCGATGGTGTAAAGATTAAAGATATTTGGCAGCGGTCTCTGGTGCGACAGAGTCTTTAGGGGTTTCGAGCGCGAGATGAAGAGGAAACACGCCGCCAATAGCACACCCTGAAGAGTCGCCTGCATGTCACTGAACTTGATCCCGTCCAAATACAGCACCGACTGACTGTAGGCGAGTATCAGCGCGTTCAACGCCAAGATCTTGAACATCTGCAGGGTGGTGACCAAGGTGCAACGTCCTTGCTTGATCACGTGGCAGACTGCAAAAGCAAATCGTCCCTTGTCCCACACCGAGGTAACGAGTGCCTTGCGAGAGACTTACTGCATTGGATGGAGGACATCTTGCTGGTAAAGGGCGCCGCGATGGAGGCGTCGCCGAGCTTCACGGTCGTGGGCATCTCCTGCGACTCGTTCTCGATATCCTTCAGGATCTTCTGCAGCTTCGTGCGAGTGTTTACCAACGGTGTTTTCGAATTCGCTCTCGGCCCGTTTATAAGCGACATGTCGTTCCGCGAATCTTCCCGCTTGTCGGGAAGCATCTTTCTGGGTGGACTGGAGAGGATCGCGACACCTATTCAGAGAGAAAGAGAGAGAGAGAGAGAGAGAGAAACAGAAAAAAAATAGCATTCGGGATCGGTTCCTGACAGGACGGCCTGATGCTAACACATTGCTGACCGGTCATCGGTTATCTCGCGTTTTGAAAATAGGCCGAACAAGGCCAGGCTGTAGATCATGTTGAAAGCAGCCGGGTCGACGATGTGGTAACAATGCACTTTTCCGTCGCGCTTAACTCACCCACTTGCGCGTGCTTCAAGGCACCGACGTCGTTCGTTCCATCTCCGCACATCAACGTCGTGTAGCCGAGAGATCGCAGGGATACGATGATGAATTCCTTCTGCTTCGGTGCGCATCGCGCGAAGATCACGATGTGCGGCAGCAACTTCCGAAGGAGCTCGTGTTGCTTCTCCTTCAGATATGCTAAACCCTGAAGGACGATTGTTATCAGTGCGCTGGCCGTTAATATTTATGTATTCAACATCGTCTAAGGAATCATATTGAATATAAACGACATGAAGAGCGATAACGATTTTCCTTCGTTTCCTCGCTGCGCGACTACGTTTTCCCTTTTCTTTCCTTCCCTTCCCTCGAATCTTATCTGTATCATAATCGGAGCGAGTGATTGTGGTTGTAAAACCACTACTAAATACGCACCTCGCCAGTCACACAGAGCGCGTAATCGTGCCAGATCTCCTTGCGCGGCGCGACGTTGCTCGTGCACAGAGGAAGCTGCTTCGTTTTGTCTATATTTTCCCATTGCCATTCGTCGCCATCCTCGCTCAATATGAGCGTGTTGGGCTTCTTCGTGAAGTGCAGCTCGCGGCTCACGTGACAAGCCGTCAGCGGATTATCGCCAGTTATCATCACCACCTGAGAAACAGGCCCGTTCAAAATTGCTCGTCATTACTTGACAACCGCATCGCATCGTAAGCGAGATTCCTCAACTACAGTACAGTTGAGATGAAAGTCGCTTAATCAGATATACGAACCGAATGCGAGGAATTGACGATCTCCTTAATGACGGCCTTCGAGTCGGGTTTGAGGGGGCAACTGATAATGACGAAGCCTGCAAACGTGAGATTGTTCTCCAGCTTCTCGCGAGTCAACTCCCTCAGGTCCTGGGAGGATAATGTGCCAGGGAGCTTCCGGTATCCCAAAGCGAGCACCCTCGCGCCACGACGTGAGAGGGACAGGTATGTGGACTCGTAGTTTTTCGGTATGGAGGATAACTGCGGGAGAAAGATAACAGCAGACCCATTATGTCGCTCGACTTGATAGCTGTGAGAAGAGAAGAATAACCGTAAAACGATGGACAATAGTTGCCTCACTCACCATGTGCTTCAGGGTCTCCGGCGCGCCTTTCACCGTAGTCATGTAATGCGTCTCTGAAGCTCCGGAAACGTTATATCCGACCACAACGCTCATTCTCTTCAAAGCCGGCGAGAAATGGTATCTCTGCACGATCTTCAACACCGGGGATTTGCCCTTCTTCGGGATCACAGAGTCACCTGAATCAGATACATTGATAACGTAACGTAACGGTATACGAAATACGAAACGTAATGTAACGCATCGACGAGTCGATACAAACTTTTCGTAAGACACCAGTTGATGGCCTTGAGAGTGGCTTTTTCCAATGGGTCACCGACGATGCCATCGTCTAACTGGACGAGGGAATGGCACGTGGCTAGTACTTGAACGCTCTCCAGAGGTGCATCCGAGAGTTGAATCACGTCCGAGTTACCGCTTAAAAAGGCAAGTTGTGTTAACAGAAAAACAGAGAGCTTTCGATAGGGATTATGAGCAAGAACTACCTCACTGCTATGTCCACTTACTCGATTCCCGCGATACCCTCGACCACCAGGTTATCGCTGGTGAGTGTACCAGTCTTGTCGAAGCAGCAAATATCGACCTTGCCGGCGAAGGGGATCCGGAAGGGTTCGGTACAGAAGACACCTGCAAAAGCACAAGGCGATAGTGACACATATGAGGTCAAGACCGAGTTCTCTTTATCGAAATTAGAGATTTGTCATAAATACCTAACTTGGACAGAGCCATCAGAGACGCATTAACAGCCAGTGACAATTCTATCGGCAGTTCCGGTGGTATCACGGAAGTTAATATCAGTGTGCATTCCAAGAACAGTTTGTACTTGTTTCTTGTGGGATCCTCGCTGCCTGAAACCGACGAAATCCACGTGATACAATCCACCAATTTGCAACTTCAATATCCAACAGCAGCATTAAAGAACTACCTTTTATCCAGACGTACACGGCAGCGGCGACCGCGAAGATCAGCAAGAACAAGATGAAGCCAAAGGTCTCGAGGTTGTTGGCCGTGACTCGTTTAACACCGAACAATATCGTCCTCAAGAGTTTGCCTTGCGACGTGGAGAAGCCAGTGCGCAGCACATAAGCGATACATCCGTTGTCGGCCGCTGAAACAATATCGTCCTGCTCGAGAGAAAACGTAATGGAAAGCGAAATCTGTATTTAACAATGCTGTCAAGACATCATTTGAATAATGTATTAATTCACCTTGATCTATATAAAAATATATCAAGTAATATATCTCGAAACAATGACGGAAAGCAAAATCTGCTTTTAATAATGCTGTCCTAGTATTATTAATAATTGATCCTACTGTAAGTGATAACACATTATCGAGCAATACCTCGAAGACCGGGAGTGTTCTTGCTGGGAGGCGTATGCTGTACGACCCTCGTGCCACCGAAGAGCACATGCAGCTTGTCGTCACCTTCGATGTCCAGAATTCGATTTCCATCCATGTCTTCTATGGGCTCCTTCATTTGCGGAACAGATTCACCTACGCATTTTCGCAGTTGCTACAGTCGTACGCTCGACTCACGCCAAGACTTAAAGACGCTAGTTGGCTTATTTCAAGTACCTGTCAGCATGCTCTCGTCGACCACGCAAGGACCTCGCAACAGCAGCATGTCACATGGCACCAGATTATCCTGACGAGGCCTCGTGATGGAAACGATGTCTCCAGGCACCAGCTGATCTGAAAATAACAAGCGCCATCGCCTATTTCTGTACACCTAAAAGAGACAGAGAGAACAAGCGTGGATGAATTGCTCGCGTGATGGGGAGAACTGAGAGAGAGAGAGCAAGCGCTACTCGCAACAAAGATTCGTCATTCGTACCATGATCATGTACGGCTTGTTGCCCATTTTGCGAATCTCGGCCATGTTCCTCAACTGTTGCTGCACTAGCGTGCACTCGAACATGATGAGCATGATCAGCGTGAAGATGCTGTAATACCAGTACTTATCCAAGCACCAGAGCGCCACGCAGAAGACTTGAAAGACGAAGAACGGCGCGATCGCGCGCTCCTTGAAGAGTTCCCAGAATTCAGGCACGATCATGTTCAAGCTGGAGAGAAATCGTTTTTCTTTTTTAAGTTTCTTTTACGTGTATCACTCGAGGACATTCGATTAGATCGAATAAACAGTTGCGCACGACGTACATGTTTTTGCCATATTTCTCCTCAGCCATTGCAATTTCCTCTTCATCGAGATATCCTTTCCAGTCGCAGTAATACTTGACTGAATGATTAGTGGGAAACTGCAGACCTATGAATGACTTCTTTGACGAGTCCCAAAGATACTTGGTCTTTTGAAAGATGAACCATGGCTCCTGTTGATCCTTGTGATGCAGCTTG
The DNA here is from genome assembly GCF_003227715.2 of Harpegnathos saltator. NCBI lineage: Eukaryota > Metazoa > Arthropoda > Insecta > Hymenoptera > Formicidae > Harpegnathos > Harpegnathos saltator. The sequence continues at coordinate 590,535 of NW_020230719.1, read as the reverse complement.
ATCAGCTCGGTGCTTCCATTATTCGGTGTTGGCACTACCTTGACTATCTTGGCTTTGTAAGGATTTTTTTCCTGGAATGCCATTCATGAAGTAGTAAAATGAAGATCAATCGTCTTCGCTATGTAAGGCCAATATTAGACCACCTATCGGAGTCTTAATTAACGTGCGTCTTCTGGCAAAGTCGATTAAACTTTCAAAGTCCAGATTTTGCTCTGAATACAGCTGAAACTCGTGCTAATGTTCAATCGATGGAATGCTTAATTTGACAGAAACGAGCGGGAAGGCTTAGGCTAAGGAAACCGAAAGCGAACAATGGAGACAAAGCAGCGGGGAAAATCGTGATCCGCCCACGCATTTACAATTCCCTGCCTCCGATAATTAATCCGACGCCAGGCAGAAAACGCGAAGAAAACGCGGAGACATAACAGCGACTAACAGTACAACGCGCCGTTCGAGTATTCCCGCCGAAGGCACGTGACCAGCCTAGCAGAAGACCGGCTCGAATGGCTGCCACGTTACGAGACATATTGCGATCACACACGTAGAAGACCACGTGTCCATTGTTCAAACAAATGGAGTCCGGCGGGCGGAATGGCACTCACCGAGCTGCAGTTAACGAACGTATGGATGTGCACGGACCATTGACAGCACAGACACAGGAGGATCTGCAGCATGCCGATAGCCGCGATGCCGACCAGGCCCGCGTCGTAGTAGTCGTCGATGCCGTAGACGAAGATCCAGCAGCTGATCCACAAGGACTGCATTATCACGAACGGCATGATGTAGCCGTTGAACATCCATTTGCGCGGATTATGCATGCTGACCGACTGCACGAGCTCGTCCACCCGAGGCGAAGTCGCCACCATGATTACGCCGTTAGTAAGTCGTCACGACGAGAGCGAGAAACGTCCTAACGTCCGACGGCTCTTAAGCACCATTCACATCGACGGAGACCCGTGCGTGGAGCCTCTCCACCAGCGATCGCAGCTTCGCTTGTTAACCTCGGTTGTTAACCAGACGCGACACGAACAACGCGCAACGCTCGCGTTGGCACCTGCGTTGGCAAGATATCCAGGATGAACGGCGACGGGGTTATGTGTGTCGCGCTGGAATCCGGCCGTAGACGCTGAGAAGCGTGCCAGCAATGTCAACACGGCAGGAACGGCGGAACTGGTTCGAACTGGTGTCTCTCGAGCGCCTTCAAGTGAGTGTCACAAGTACTACCGTGACTGATAGCCAATATGGCTGCGGAAGCGCCATATTCGAACGTCGCGGTCGGAACTGCCCTTCACGGAAATTCATTATTGGCCGCGATAAGTTGGCCGGTGATAATAAGTAATTTTATCACTCGTGCGAGTAATTTCATAAACGTCAATCTTCAGCATGTGAAGCCAATGTCAGACTAGCTATCGGAGATTAATGTCCGTTTTCTAGCAAAGTCGATTGAGAACCTTCATCAAAGTCCAGATTTTTGTCTGAATAGAGTTGAAGCTTAAGTTAATGCTTGATCGACGTTGACAGAAATGAGCACAAAGGCTTAAGAACAACTGAATGGTGGAGTGATAGAGTCACTCGTACGAGTAATAAAATTATTTATTATCACCGGTCGGTTTATTACAGCTAGCAATAAATTTCTGTTAAGGTGTCAACACTTGGCGGACGGTGAAGCTATCGAACTCGCTGAGAAATTACATCGTGTACTTGCAATCGGTAGAAAACACAACCGTGTGTGTACACATTATACGCATATACCTGGAAGGTAGCCCTCGGCCAAGTATTGAACTTCAAGTTCGCTTTTGAATGCGAATAAAGTTTCCTCGCCTGAAGGATCGATAAGATGAATTCAGCCGAGTCAAAAGCGACCAACTTGATGATAAGGAATTGCAGGCCTATTCCGAAGTCGATTTCGGAAACTTTGGCTTTAATTATAAGTTAATTATAAGTTGGTTGACCTTAAACTAACTTAGATACGTAATTGATCAGCTGATCACGCTGGGATATCACAGCTGTATACCATTTCTGTTTACAAACTTGGTTCTGTTATTAATTCTGCAATATTAGACAGAGAAATAGATAGATTTTTTATTACTTATTACCTTGACAATGGATCAGCTGATCAATTACGGAACGTATCTGAATTACGTAATTTAAGGGGACTGGAGAGTCAGATTACTGAAAAATCGTGCTTGTTTTTGATAATATTCCGTGACGAACTGAATAAATGTGCAAGAATGAAAATTTTAGATATGTTTATATAACATACGAAGGGTAGAAAAATTTTGTTTCTTAACAAATACTCATATAAATATGCGTTCACTTAAATTTTAAACGCGTTTTTCTCGAAATTTTATTGTTCAACTTTTTGCAATGATTTCTCCGAAACTGAGCTTCTTATCAATTTGAAATTTTAAAGCAATAATATTTGTTCATCTGGCTCTCAGATGAACCATGGACAATTCCGTCAAAATATTTCACTTCGAGATATTAAATTTTTTATTGTAAAAGAACCGAAAAATTTGGATTTTTTCCTAATAATACCTGCCATTTTGTTAATTTTGTTCGATTTTTTTTTTGTAGTGGTTCACCGGATAACGATAAGCCTCCTCAAGATTTCTAGCTAAAATTCGCTCTGATCGGATCCACCGAGAGCCGAGATATTACCGCAAAAGCGATGACTTGAAAAAAAAAAATGAGACTATATTTCAGCTATATATATCGTATATTTATATGAGTATTTGTGAATAAACAAAATTTTTCTACTCTTCGTATGTTGTATAAATATACCTAAAATTTTCATTCTTGTACATTTATTCAGTTCGTCAGAAAATATTATCAAAAACAACCACGATTTTTCAGCAATCTGACTCTCCGGTCCCCTTGAGGTCTACCGACCTTGTAACTAGAGCCAAAGTTTCCGAAACCTATATCGGAACAGGGTCTGCGTCAAGGCGTTCTCCACGGTGATTTCTCCCCCCTCCCTTGTGGATAACAATTCGATACAATTGCTCGGAACTGAATCGAACTGGACATTGAAGACTAACGATTGCGAATTCGGGGTTACAACTCGTTACAGTCGCTCGAGCTCGCCTCGTCGCCCAATCGCTCGCGTCCCAAGCTGAAATCAATCTCCAACACTCATGCCCGGCACAGCGAAGGATTTGCGCCGAAAGGAAGTGAAATCGAAACGCATGGATAAAACATGGGCTGAAATCGAGTTTGCAAAGTCCGCTCTGCATATGAACGTCCGTGTCGTAAAATATTCGTCCGACAATTTCCGAGCGGTGGGTTTCAACACGCATATTTCTTCCTCCGAGCAGCGTCGGTAGTAGCGGCAACGGTCGCGCAATCAAGATGTATCGGTGTCATCCGGGTAATCCGGAGAAAAACTCAGCCTCGCGCTGTCATAAGGTCGACGCGAATCCCCCTCGCGCGTGTATGTCCCAGTGAAAGTATGCGTCCGCCTACCCCACCCTGAGGCTCAGCGCGGAACTCGTGCACGCCGCGTGTCCGAGGAAGAAGGGGTCCTTCCCATCACGCATACGTATACCCACGTTGCTAGGTAGAGACTCGCGGCGTCAGCCGTAGGACCGAATCGCGCCAGTGTCTGGACCCAACGTGGACACTTTCGAGTCACGTCGGCCAAAAGCGGCGAGACGTTGACACGTGGTGATCGAGCGCGCGCTGGCAGTCCGTCGTAGTCGCGCCCGCACAGCGGAGTCGTCGTCGTCGTCATCGTCGTCGTCGTCGTGGTAACACCGGACACCCGGCCACCCGGAGGAGAACACGAAGAACCGAAGGACCCGGGCAGCCATTGAGATCCCGTGCCGAGATCCTCCTGGCTTCCTCGGCTGGCGCGACCGAGTCGATGCGGACGGGAATCGGATCGCTCAGCGATCGGAGCGGAGTTACACCGGCTGCCGTTTCTTACGGAACTCGGAGGGAGGGTGTCGGCTCTCCCGCTCATCCCTCGCCTTCACCGTCCTCGCGTGGTCTTCAAGGGTGGTGGCGGCGGTCTCGCTACTCGGCTCCCGCGAGATCGTTCCTCGGGCCTGCTGATATCGCGATCGGGACGATCGGCCGGCACGCGATGCCAATTAAGTGACTTTGCGGTCTCCTTCCTGCCGAGACACCTGCCGCAAGAGAAAGAGGGAGAGAGAGAGAGAGAGAGAGAGAGAAAGGCAGGTAGAGAAAAGGTCCCGTCGCACGCAGGGCTGGTGAATCAAATAACGATCGATCGGAAATGGCGATCGCGTGGCACCTAATGACAATCGTAAGTGCATCTTGATTCGAATTAATGCTAAGAACATAACGGATCTCGCGTCCCTCGGGGAGTCGTCGCTCGCGGAGGAGCCGTATTTAAACCTGATGTAACGTCCTCTGTCGCGCGTTAACGCGCAACTACGCTTGCGCGTGCGCGCGCGCGCGCGAGCTTTGTAGATCTTTTTCATCGCGGTTTTCGTTGACTCATCAGCATCGCTGATGTACGACCGACACTTCGTTTCTTCTTCTTCTATCCGGAGGTTGGGGATTACGTGTAGCCGCGCTGAATCAGAGCCGACTAACAGCATCGCAAAAAGCGCGCGATGCAGGAAGGAATCCTGATAAGCGATCGATTACGGCGACTCTCTCTCGGCGTATTTCATAATAATAAACGGTCCCGCGCGCTGCAGGATAAGAGGCCGCTCCGCTCGGCCGTGATGAGTCCCGACGACGAGCGTCTCGTGAGTTCCGCGCGCGGACTTTCACACGCCACGAGGAGGACACCCGCGCGCGCGGAAGTCTAGTAGACGAAGGGAAACGAAGTCGAGCGGGTGATGGGAAGGAGGGAAGGAAAGAAACAATGCAATTTCGCGCGGTCTCTTTCGCGAGTTACGACGACGACGACGACGACGACGACGACTCTCTTATGATAGCCTAATGATAAAATTCACGTGTGTGTGTGTGTTTCTCTGTGTGTGCATGTGTACACGCGTGTGTGCCTCGCGCGCGCTCGCGCGACGACAGTTGTTCCCGATGGTCATCCGGGGCGAGCCCTGCACGGAGTACGGGTGTCCAGGACGGCCGCCGTACGAGCCCTTCGTCCCTGCGCCCCCGGGACACACCCCCAACTGCGCGGCACCGGGGCAGACTTTCTGCGAGTCTCCGGACCATTATCCACGGCAAGTGCACTCGAAATCTTCCCCGAGACCGCGTCAGCGGTAGGTAGTGGCGGCGGCGGCGGCGGCGACGGCGGCGGCGGCGGCGGCGCAACAAGTGGAAATTGGACGCGCGGACGCAGACGGCGATCGTCGGCGAGGATTCGCGACGGGGTCGGGTCGCGACCCATTTCCAATTGTTGATATTCCTTTCGGCGAGTCCGCGTCGTCTCTTCCGTCTTCCTCCGCGCATACGAATGACCAAAGACGAGCGCGGGTGTGCTCGCGAGCGTGAGCGCGCGCGCGCGCGCGCTCGAGAGAGAGAGAGAGAGGGGGGGGGAGAGAGAGAGACGGATCACACGGCAGGGAAAGTTCCGCCTAGATTCTCCGCGTCGCGCCAAGAGAGTGAGAATCCGTTTCTCGAAAGCATCGCGTGCGTTTGCGTTAGCGGGCTTGCACAACCGACTATACCGAGAATTCTCGCCCATAAAAAGAGATCCTTCACCAGGGTTTAGCCGGAGAAACGAGGGGCAAAGAGAGAGAAAGACAGAAGGAGAGAGAGAGAGAGAGAGAGAGAGAGAGACAGAGAGAGAGAGAGAGAGAGAGAGAGAGAGAGAAACCGGTAGCAGGTCACTTGGTCGTTCGCCATTTTGTCGTCGTTGGACATTTGTTCGTAGACATCTGTCCTTCGGACATGATTTTCGTGATTTTCATCATTTACGACACTTGCTCGCCCGATATACAGGGTGTTTCAAAAGCGGAGGTCAGTCGCTCGAGAGATGATCGGGCAGCCGAAGACGAGGAACAAAGTTGATGATATGGACGTAGATCCGGAAACGCATTGTTTCAAGTGATCGCCTTTCTTACGTTGAAATTTCAAGTTGCTCTGCTTTCGAATTTTTTGGTCGACATTGAAGGAAGAAATGGTTTTTATATGAATTCTAGAACATAAAGTCAAAAGTTGTAGGGGCTGCTTCAGTAGGATGCACCCTAGGATGCATCATGTGGAGCCACAGCCCAATCTCAACATCCTTTAGTAGAGATCAAGATCTCTTCGTCACACCTGTGGCTATTTGAAATTTTGACATAAAAATGGCGATAACCTGAGAACAACATATTTTCCGGTCTTCGTTTGTATCAACTTTTTTTCTCTGGGCCTCCAACCACCTCCCGAGCGATTGACCTCCACTTTCCAAGCCTGTATTACACCGTTTCAGTTCTTTCGGTCGTAACGTTTCTCATTGCGCTGCTATCTTGCTTATCTGTTGCTACCTTAGGTTGAATCAGCGTCTCGCTCATGCTTGTTCGGTTAAGAGGCTGGATTCCCATTGTTCCTCTAGCCGGCGACAGACAGGACTCTGTGAATCCTCCTCGTCGAAACATTCCTCGATGTTTTTGCATCAGACCATTCACAGTATCTCATCGTCATCACATTTCGATCGTTTCTGTCCGAAAAATTTGACAGAATATTAACAGACTTTTATCTACCGCTATCTAGAGACGGACAGTGAGAATCCAGCCTTATATGGTTAACCCGAGCGGGTCAGTCCTACGCCATTTTCCAAATAACCACGTAATGCATTGGAGTGGTCGATAAACGATAATGAGTGCGCGAGAAACGGTAGGACGAGTTCTACAGGCAGAGTCTGTTCTAAGACATTTGTGTCTATTGGCAATCTCTTTGCAAGGGCGGTCGACAATGGAGACGTTCAGTTTGACTACACCAAAGAAAGTTGACGTACCAGAGCGCGCGATGCGATTGGACGAGCTTCGCAGCCAATTGAATGGCTTCTCGCCAGTTTCCAAAACAGCAAGTTTCGGCGAGGTTCAACACATGTGGCAAAGTGTGGCAAAACTGTGGCAGAACGTTTTCATGTATTTTGTGGTCAAAGTGTGACTGACCATTTTACTATCTTTCTGGTTGATATCACATTACACCTTTCGCAGCAAAACAGGATAGCTTTTCCAAGTTTCTGGCACGTAGCAAATAGGTGTCAAATATAGAATAGATAAGCAACGTCCTACATGCCAATTAGAGCTGCAGTCAGAGACCCAGTAGGCATCGGTAAAAAATACTGAAGTTTCAGTAGCTGAACTTTTGTTACGTACCGACAATCACGGCTAACCGATTTTAAATGAAGAAAAAGATTATAATATATTATTACACAAAAAGTGTGTAAAAAGAAATATTTGTCAATTTCAATAAGTTTGCGAAGAATATGATTATATTACGGGGAATTTAAATTATTTGTTACTTTCTGAATTTCTTTCTGTATTGTCAATCGTAATAATTGTTGAAACATTAAACTTCTAAATCCGCAATGCAGAAAAAGGTCACTCTCAGTATGCAAATTTCGGTATCGACATTCCAGAACATAATTCAGGACCACTAGCGTTGTTATTTATTTGCACATAGTGCACGTAGTTTCTCTTTGCTTTTTTCATTTAATAAAATGATGGAACTGTCCATGAAATTCCATCACAGGCATGCATTTCTTCACTATACGTTTTATCCGATAAGGTGTTCTACAACTTATGTTCATTGTTTCGATATTCATACGTAGCAGCAAGAAATTGTTGGAGAAAGTAGCTCGATAGTCACCGAAGTATTCCTTCAGATCTCTGATCGACCCGTAAGAACGTGACAATTAATACAGGAATAATAATCACTAAGCGTTCACCGAACCATCTCCGCTGAACGCAACCGGTATTTTTGAACGGTTTCAAAGTCGCGCGCAAATAGCAAAGGACCAATCCGTTTTAGCGTCCATAGCGATACACGGTAGAAGCGCATCTATCAAAATACGCTACATCTCTGAGCGATGAACCTTGGATCAACTTTGGATACCAAACGATCGCCAAAAGTCGCCTCTCACACCTTTCTCGAACTGTCTTATAGGAAATTGGCGCAACGTGTCATTGATCAGTGATACGACCGTTCTCGGACCATCCAGTAAGCTCTTGCATCTGATCGGTACGTATCTTCTATTGAAAATAACACACCGATCAGATACAAGAGGTCAAGGGCCGCTGATAGGACCGAGAATGCTCATCATGGTGTACGATGAAATATCCGAATAGAGATATTCGGATGTCGATGAATGTACGTATACAAACGTCTCACGAGGAGGTGGCATGTGCTGTGCTCCGAGAACCGAGAAACCGGCTCGTTAGAACGCTTTTGTCGTTGGCACCTACCATGGCATGTACCATCAAATGTACCGGCAAATGGCGTTACAAGCCGATTTCCTAAATTTCCTGCGCGTTTTCGCGCTCACCTTCCCGAAGACACGAAGAGTTACGTAAAGTGAGCGGGGCCCGACGCCACGGCACAATGTAAAAGCGTCCGTGAAATCATTGCTCAGCGTACCATGGACCGTGGCCTTGACGCGGTCATACGCGCTGGTTGGATAATTATCGGACCCGTTACCTCGTTACGCCAAACTCGAATATCGATCGCCGAATGACGACGCTTCCTCGTTGTTAATGAGGAAAACGAGAGGCCTTCGCCTCTCGTTGCACGGAGAGGAAGGCGGAAGAATATCAAGCCGCGTCGGTTATCGGTAACCGGTACGGATCGCGTACTATCGCGTTTTTATTAAGTTACACACAAAAATATAATTAATCGCTCTTGAAAATTGCTCGTGCGATCAACGAGGGAGGGGGGGAATTAAAATAATAGATGCATTCGTCTCTCTCCCCCTTTCTCTCTCTTTCTCTCTTCCTCTCTCTCTCTCTCTCTCTCTCTCTCTCTCTCTCTCTCTCTCTCTCTCTCTCCTCTCTCTCCTCTCTCTTCTCTCCTCTCCTCCTCTCTCTCTCCTCTCCTCTCTCTCTCCTCTCTCTCTCTCTCTCTCTCTCCCTCTCTCTCTCCCTCTCTCTCTCTCTCTCTCTCTCTCTCTCTCTCTCTCTCTCTCTCTCTCTCTTTCTCTCTCTCTCTCTCGAGCAGAATTTCTTTATATCGTAGCAGTACTGCGCTTAGATGATTTCAAATAAGCTAAGCACAGATAAGATAAAAGTTCCTAACGCAAACGCACTTTTTACGTATAAAAGGAAATACTTCAACGTCCTACACATTTACAACAACGTGGACTAAATCATTTATCAACGTCATCTAGATAAATTTGCAGATAAAAGTAATATATGTTTCCATTATACAATTAGAGATAAATTGGCGCTAAAATTCTTCATCTACATGACTTTATCTGGTTAAAAACTATCTTTAATCTAGATTATCTAGATTAAAAGGATAAGATAAGAGTTTCTAACGCACCAACTCAAACGCATTTTTTACGTACAAAAGGATAGAATATTTCAGTGTCCTACACATTTACATTCAATGGCGTCTAAATTATCTATCAACGTCATCTAGATAATTTTGCGGATGAAAGTAATATATGTTTCTATTAAGCAATTAAAGATAAATTGGCGCCAAAATTCTTCATCTGAATGATCATCCACATGACTTTATCTAGATTCAAGCAAACATGCAATCTTATGCTAGATTCATCTCCCGCGTTGGACTCGCGTTTCTCGCCCACAACATTCCGCGGAAATTTCGATTTTCATACACCGTACTTTATTTACCGTGTGTCACTTACCGTGTCTCTCTCGTTATTTATCTTTGATAATCCGATTGTCGATCAAACTTTCGTACAATCAATCGTGAAGCGATCAATGTGTCAGGGCGGCAAGAGTCAACGAGGCTCCAATCAACCGGAACGCTACAGGCTGTATTCGATAGTCGAGTCTTACGTGCGAAAGATCGTCTTTGGTTCACGTTCAGATACTTCGTAACCAATGACATGGTCTGTATAGTCCCAAGATAAACCGAAGATGATATCAAATACAAGATCCGACTACGAATAGAGACCGACGACGCGTTCGCGTGCAATAATTCATCGCGTCGGCCGAAGAAGTTCGCGCGCGCGCGGTGCCGGCCGACGGAGCTGTCAAGTTGGGGACAATCACAGAAGCGTCACAGAAGCGACCCGGCGGTCAATTAGTACGTCAAAAGTATCGAATCAGCGGGTTGCTGTGTTGCGCAACGTCACGTTGCGCTTGTGTGCGTGTTGGCGTTACGCACACGCACGGCGGGCATTCGCGCGAAACATCGCGCGCGTTGCTTCGCCGCGACAAACAAACGCTCCGCCTCGCCAAACACACTCGCTTGAGCAAGCTAACGCGGAGTTGCGCAAGGCGACTCGATTGGAAACGCACCTGCGTAAATAGCGTTTTTGTCAGTCCGCTAGGCAAATCTCGGTCGTGCTCCTCGATCGCTCGCCCGCCGGCGAATGCCCCGCGCTGGTCAAAGGTCTCGGCCCGGCGAGACTCATTACGCCTCTTTTTATCGCGCGCATTGTATTCCGTTACAACGCTCTTTTTCTTTTTTCTATTCTTGTCTCATTGTCTTTGCAGCCGGCTCATCAAGTTTCTCGTGGACAAATGCAGCTACGACTTTAGCAGCGCGTTGCGGGACGAGTCCCGCGACGACTTCAACTCGTACAGGTAGAGCTATTTTATCGGCGCCTCTTCTGCGCAAATTTCGTAAAGGTATAACGCCGTAAAATCGCTGGGAGAAATCGACGGTGTGCGAGTTCCGCCGCGCCGCGCCGCGCCGCGTCGCGATATGCCAATCCTTTTAGTCGAGCTCGCAAAGTCAGAGTTATCAACTGAAACCGAGAGGACTCGGTCGCCTCGATGTTTCAACCCTTAAGTTGACGAGCAAGTTATTGGTTTAACGCCCTTTAACGCCTGACTTTTTTGTAAGTGTCTTAAGAGTAAGAATTAGAATTTTGTTTTAACTGAGACCTATAAGTAGTGATAACCAAAAAAAATATCAGAATTTTATATCTACGAGAAACTACCTTTCCAAGCGGAAACTACTCGCAGAAGCGAAAAATACGCCTGATCGGTTAACTTTTTTAGTTTTTAGTTTTAATAATTTTATATTATGCCTAATGATTTCGAGGAAGAATTCCTCGAAACATAAAACTCATATTCAGAACTTGATCTTTCTTTACCCGGAATGAATCATCGAGAGATGCAGAAGGGAATTTTACAGGTTTTGCAAATTACTTTTGTCCTGCTTTGCTTCCCTTTTAAGCTGCACAATTGACAACGTCTTTTACCGTTTTCTTTAGACAGACATGTGCTTGTTGTAACATTCCTTCCTGATGTCTTCGGTCATCTTCAGTTTCTTGTTGTCAAAGTGAACTGGCCGCTCCATGTTATCATTAAAACTGAGCTCAAAACAGACTAAATCCCGAATCTACGCACAATCTATATACCATGTTTTACAAGAAGAATTCATCTTTACAATGGTGCAAAGAAAACGGAAATATCTCCTCTTTTATTTACAAGTTATGGATTCTTAAATGCGTTTCTGGTGACTATAGTTACCAGTAGGTATAGTTAAAGGGTTAAGTCAAGCGCTAAGTTGATCGCCCGCCCATTTGAGTGTCGCTGCTATCTTCTTTGCTGCCATGTTCAAGTTCTCCTCCGGATTACAATCAGGGCTATGATTACCCACGACAAGACGGCACTCGGTTGTTCCAGCCGACCGGACAGCCAGCCCCGATATACGGACCCCCGGCCAACAGTAGCTACAATCACGGGTAAGACCGCGAGTCGGTGTGAAAGTTCAGCTTCCGTATGGAAGCCCTAGATCAGACTTTGGGTCGGATTGCAGCTACAAATACTCCGCGCCGTCGCCGCCGCAGTCACAGAGGAACCCGTTGCTGCCGGACGTGGCGTTCAAGTACCACCGCAATATCCAACGACAGGCCGAGCACACTTATTCGCAGGAGGCGTTCGGCCCGAATCAATCGTGGTTGACGAATAGGTAATCGTTGAAACGAGGCGTTCGGTTTTTTCAAATTTTATGTTATATCTAACCCCTTCACTGCCGCTCTATATTTTCCTCGACCTCGACACGTCCCAACATGTCAAACGCAAGATTCTCGAAAATTAATGAAAATTTATACGGGGACTTTGATGGGGGGTTTTGATGATACTGACGACGAATTTCGACGAGTGAAATTTAAACATTCTTTGTCACAAACCTAAAGTGACTAAAATAGCAAATTTGAAGTTTGCGCATACACACACGCGCACACATTTTTTATCAAATAAGAAAGATACATTTGAATGTGCAGCTAAGAGATATCTCATTAAAAATTATACTGAGAATGTAATGTCAAACTCGCCAATTAACAAATTAGTTGTGAGAATTTCGCTTCTGTTCAGTTGAATTCAGTTGACTTATCTTGTCTTAATCTATAATCTTGCAATATCTGAACATGATAATAATGTAACAAGAAATATAAAAAGATATAAACACATGTAGAAACAAAACACGTAAAATACGAAACAATCAAAAATAATTTTTAAAATAATTTTTTTTATTTGATCCCTTGTTCGTTATCTCTAGTAATTTTTATTTATCTTGCATTAACTTTGAAAACGACAAGGGTGAAAGAATTGCAGAAATAAGATATATTATATACTTATATAATAAATATATATATAAATCTAAAAGAATATAAAAAACAAAAATTAAGAAAAAGAAAGTACGAAGACAAATAATATTATATATAATATTATATATAATATTAAAACTAAAAAACCAAAAATGTAAAATATTATGCACAAAATTTTCTTGACAATCTCCTAGTTGTATATTTCTCGCTTATATATTTTATTATTAAAATATACTATTATCTACAAGAATAAGAGGACTTTAGCGTTTTAAATAACACAAATTCAAAATCATTCGATAAATGATTGCAAATTTTAATAATTTCTATTTCCATACTCGCCATTTGACTCTACAGACCTCAAAATAATTCAACGCTCAAAAAATAGTCGAAAATCTGTGTTTTTCATTTACTCGCGAGTAAAAGTTTGAAGATTTAATAAATCGAAATATTTCAAGTTCACAAAAATACAGAAAATTAAAAATTTTTTTACCAGAATATCTCTTTAGAAGTAAACACGACTTCAAAATTATATTCAGCAAACTCAGAAACCCTCAATGTTTCGATCATAAATTTATCGTAAAATTTTGATGCAACAAGATATCATGACGTGAATATTCGAAAAAATTCGGAAAATTCTCGTTTTTCTGACAGCCATATCTTGTTCTGCGGCAACATTTTGCAATATAATAATAATTCACGATGTAAAACTGTATTTCCGCGGCAGCAAAATCCAAAATGATGTAAATCCTTGTCTCATCGGCGATGAAGGGGTTAAAATTGTCTCAAACTCAATCTCAAGATATCATATTGCTGATGCAACGGTTCTCACAGCATCTTGAGATGAATTCACGACGATCTTAATTATAAAATCTTAATCATAAAATAAAATAAGACTGCGAGTAAAACGGTCTAATGCCCGGTTTCTTCACACCTCCCAATAGCTATCTTCCATATATATAAATATATGCGTCAGATAACTAAAAGTTCGTTTTCTTCACTGAAACCTCTGGTTACTGGTATCTAGCAGATAGCTGCTATTCTTCATGCTACTAGCTTTTGACACAAAATGTGTTAGAAATTTGCTATAAATCACCATATCACTGCCAACGACATATTCTTTTCCGGGCTAGTATTAACAAATTAAAGTAATTTCCGCAGTATTAACAATCGGTCTTCAATTGCATGTAATAATTCGAACACTATATTCTTTTTCAAGTAAAATCGTTCGAAAAATTCTGTGTCACTCCACACTTGAAAATTGTTCGGTTTATTTCTTATTGTACAGGGTCTTCTTTTCACAAATTCCTCATCGTCGTCATTGTCATCAGATTCAAAAATATTAATATTCATTCAGTGACAAATCCATGTTGTGTTTTCATAAAAACAACAACACCAACAGCAGATTACGCATTATTGTAATTTTTTAATTATGTCAGGACATTGGAATTAATATCCGCCAGGTATCCGCTACTTCAGGTATACCGGATAAGATTTATCTGTCGGATACAAACTTTACAAAGGTAAAGAAAACCGATTCTGGCAGGTCTCATCTCATGAATAAAGTTATCGACGACTTATCCAGAGGTGAAGAAATTGGGCATAAGCCGCGCTTGAGAATATCGCACGGATGACTCGAGCGCGTTAACTCGATCTAAATTGGATATCCGTTTTACGGTGTTTCGTGTGTTGCATGACAGGTACTCGCGGAGCGACAAGATGGCGCCTCGAACTTACCGCGTGAATCCGCTGTTGAGCTACGCGAAATCAAAGTCGAGCGACCGCGTGAAGAGGCAGTCGAATGCAGACACTGTCGTGCTGTGCCCCACACAGGCGCAGTATATCGTGCCTAGAGCGGCCCTAAACAATCAAGGCAACTGGATGTACATTGTCAATCTCTCAGACCAGGATAACAAGTACACGCAGCTCGTCAAGAGCGAGAAATGCTTGTAAGTGGCAAGATCTCCCGGCGAGAGTCTTCAAGTGTGCGACGCTGGCAGCTCGACTTTACGACTCGACTCGACGCTCCCGAATAGAATTCCAGTCTCCTTTTGGCGTTGGGGATTAAGGCCTGCGGATCATAGAATTTGATGAGTTCGTTAATTTCGATCTTGGCTCGCTTTATCTCGATTGTTCCAATTTTTCCAATTTTTAATCCTCAATTTACAATTTACCTGGTCTCTTGATGATACTTTTATATGCTTTGAGAAAGGGCCGAAAGCCCAGTCAGAAGTACCAAATTCTCGAACTATCGAGTTACCTTACAATTTTCACAAGTAGCGTGCAAGAGACATATCCCTGACTATATTCTCAGATGACTTTCCTTCTCGCAAAACTCTGTCCGCAAAATTCTAGTTTTTGAGTTTCAAGAAGAAGCGGTTTGCTTGATAGAAGTTACAAGAGTGGCGTGACGTTAGACGCAGGCGCATGCGCGTCGACAGTTAATAGTTACGCCTCGCTTACTTTCGCCTTTCCTACATGCGAGCCATAATAGGTTCGATTGTTACTTCTCATACCTCAAGGATGAAACTTCAAACGAAATCTTGAGAAAAGGAAACTCGTCTCAGAATCTAATCGGGAATATTTTCTGAAAGATAAGCGGTGGACTGAATGACTCTGTGTACAGCACCAAAGTTGCAGCATCACTGCGATATCGCAGCATGTTGCAACGTTG
The DNA here is from genome assembly GCF_003227715.2 of Harpegnathos saltator. Classification (NCBI taxonomy): domain Eukaryota; kingdom Metazoa; phylum Arthropoda; class Insecta; order Hymenoptera; family Formicidae; genus Harpegnathos; species Harpegnathos saltator. The sequence goes on along the minus strand of NW_020230719.1, from coordinate 575,251 downwards.
CAGCAATGTTGCTGTACGGGCATTTCCTTGTCGACGCAAAATCTGACCAGCAAAATCTCGATCAGTATCGTTCGAGCTGCCTTGAGACTTGCGCTCCTAGGTTTCGAAGGAGTTGCCTTCCGAACTTCAAGATCGGAGACTCTCGCAGATCCCTCGACGACCCTCCCTCGAGAGATCGACGACGAAGAGCGCTCACGATTCCGCTCCGTCTGTTTTCAGGAACGACGAATGCAACGGCATATGTTCCCTTCCTATGGGCTACCGCAGCAGGTGTCAACAGCAGTTCGTGCAGAAGAGGCTGGTCGCGCTCGAGGGCAGCGGCAATCGCCTGTATACGGACGTATTCTGGTTCCCGCACAGTTGCACGTGCGAGATCGCGCCGAATTATTGAGCGACCGGAGAGGATCGGGAGTATCACGGGCGAAGTGCGTCGAGATCGCGCGCTCGCTCCCAAGGGTAAACCACTAGACGCACTTGCGGCCAATTAATCGAAGCGTTTTCCCCGCGCGATCAGGACGCGACGCGCGCGTCGCGTCCCTGCGTACCGATAATGTAGCGTTCTGTGAGCGGGACGTACCCTCGCGAGAATTGCGCGCGCGCGCGACGAGGCGCGACGAGGCGCGGCTCGCGTGCGCTTTACCAGCGGTGTGTTAAAAGGCGGACACGAGCGCGCGTTATCAACGTAGCTGCCGTAGTGTGCGTCGCGCGAAATATATCGTCCATCGCGGCGTCCCGGCGTAAATCCGCTCTCGTTACGGACGATATCGAAGCTGCGAGACGCGCCGGCACGGCTCGAACGTTTCCGTCGACGATAAACCGCCGCCGTCGGCGAGATGATCCTCCGGCGGGAGAGGAAGAGCGAGAAAGAGAGGGAGCACAGCCGTATCTCGCTTCCGCTCGCGTATAGCGGCCCGTTCGTCGTTAAATACGGCGCACGGAGAGCGGAGAGCCTTTTTACCTTATTGAGCGGAGAGGAGAGCAGAAGCGCGCCCCCGAGGATCGCCTGGATCGTCGATTGCGAGAACGATTGCGCGCGATTGCGGCTTCGCCTTGATATCGCAGATTGTCAGTTTCCAGTCCGTTTCTTTTTGATTATTATTATTATTATTATTATTATTATTATTATTACGTTCTTTGTTCACGTAAGAAGGTAGGAAGTTTTCACTCGGGAGTGCGCCCCGATGAACGAGCGAGTTGCCCAATGAGACTCAAGAGGGACGGAGCGAGAGTCTCGTACGTTGCGTGATGAAGCTCGGAGGTGAATATTATTTTTTATGTAAGCTATTTATATAAACGATCATACGTAAAACGAAGACAAGACGGAGTCCCGAGGAGTTGAACGGCCCACTACCGACGACGATTCCCCCCTGTATTATTACTGTTACGTAAGGACCAAGCGGATGAACGCGCGCGCGATTATCCTGGTCGCGAGAGGACGAAATAATCCATCGCGAGAGCGCTTGTCCAGATAAATCGTCGTTCCGCGAGTTCCGTGCGATAAGCGTTTCGCACAATCGCCTCGCTCCCGAGGATCGGTCCTCCCGTTATGGCGGAATGTCGCGTGAAGCACGACATCGCGCGCGCGTTTCTAATCGTGGCGCCTTATCGGCGCAAGGTGGATGTCCTAGATGCTCGCAGGAATGCGGGAGCGGCGGCGGCGGCGGCGGCGGCGGAGGGAGCCGGGACGTAAAATAAAGGATCCCAGGACCATCGGTTGGCAAAGGACGGAAGACGGGGGTGTGAGGCCCGTGCGACGGGTGACACAAGGGTGAGGACGAGCGGGATAAAGCCCGCGGCGAGGGGGGGGGGACGCTGGAGGTCAGACACGCGCGAGTGTACCGCGGAAATGTTGCGGGGCAACGCGCGCGCAGCACCCTTTTCGCGGCGTTCCCCGTCGCCGTCGCCCCGTCATTGTCGCCGACGTCCTCTCGTCTCTTCGGGGTGAAACGTTTTCGTATCGTTCGTGCCGCCTGATTCTCTCCTCTGCGCGACCGCGCGACGATCGGCCGCTCGACTCGCGCCCGACGTTCCCGTCGACCTGTCCGGGCGGTCGACGCTGCTGAAAAAGCGCGTTTCCGCGAGCAGCAGGAGGACAGCGGAGAGAAGAGGGGAGAAAGAGAGAAAAAGAAAGAGAGAGAGAAAGAAAGAGAGAGAGAGAGAGAGAGAGAGAGAGACGTTTCACGCGCCCTGGATTCGTGCTCCCGCTATAGATTCCGTTCCGCTCGGAGAGTAGCGCTCCTTCTCTCTCTTTCTCTCTCTCTCTCTCTCTCTCTCTTCCTCTCTCCCTCCGCCGCACGCACCCACGTACGTACGCCGCGCTCGAGAGCCGCCCCCGTACCCTCCGCAGCTCCCCTCGGCATCCCTCGGCGTTTCCAACGGAAAGAGGGGTGAATCGTAGGCGCGCGCGCGCGCGTAAGTGCAGCGCGCGTGTGCGCGCGCGGTGCGCGTTGCACCTATACGGCTCACACGGCATGCACTTGTACCTTACGCGCGTTTCCCTCCACTCGTGCGTGACAGAAGTGTCGGTACACACGAGGTGGATGGTAGAGGCTACTCCAAGGGTTTCCGTTTATATGCACGCGTGTAAGCGTGTGTGAGGCGAGGGGGAGGGGGCGGGGGAGGGGGCCCCGGCAGGGCCACGCGGCGGGGGCTTGCGAGGTGGAAGCGAGGTCGTCCTGCGAGCGAGCGCGCGTACATGTCGCGAGGCGAAGGATCGCGCGTGCATTAATCGAGGAAATTCTGCGAGGAGGGCCTGCCGGCTCGCCGAACACGCTCGGCAGCACACGTCGTTTCGGCGCTGTCACGAGGAGGTGATGACGCATCGAAACCGCCGCCGTCGCGTTTCCTCGGCCGAAGGAGGACGACAAAGCCGAGTCGCTTCCAAGTTGAATGATTTTTCAGTCGCGCGGGGAAAATTCTTCCGCCGGAGAATTCTCGCGCGCGCGCGCGCGCTGCGAGTGAATGCGTTCATTCCGAGTCGAACGGTGAGTTCAATGCGCTCCAGCGTGACACGGGAATTCAGCCTAATCGATTGAAGCGTTCGCTCGCATGGCTGAAGAATCCGCTCATCTGAGCTGGGCGAGACGCGCGCGTTCGTGTAAACGGCGCGGCTCTTCGAAACGGCGTGGTCGATGGCCCCCGCGCGAGGGAACTTGCCGCTGGAAAATTCGCGGAAGTCGAGTCCTCTCCCGTCCCCCGCACCCGCTGTGTTTGCGAGGAAGATGTCTGCTGAAGAAGAAGAAGATGCCGAAGTCGACGTTTGAAGCTCGACGTACCGGCCGAATTCCCCCGACGGAGCTCCGAGTCGCTGCTCCAAGTCGAGAGAGAGAGAGAGAGAGAGAGAGAGAGAGAGAGAGAGAGAGAGAGAGAGACTTGTCGCGTCTCATATGCGTTTCTCCGCTCTGCGTCCATGTGCGAGCGGATATCTTCATTCAACGACGAAGAGCGAGGCTGACGCAGCATCTGCTCCCGGCGACGAAGATCGCGCCGCCGATCGAAAGCGCTCCGTCCGGCTTCGCTCCGCGTTTGAACGAGGCGTTCGCACGAGGCCTCGCGGACTGCGCTGCGTGTCTCTCTTGCGGTTTCGCGCGACATTTCATCAGTTTCGAGTGCGCGATCGCGCACGCTTAGAATCTAAGGGTTTCAGCTGAGGAAAAAGCGGGCCGCGCCGCGGGCGCATCAGCCAGCCAGCGGCCGCGCCGTTTCAGCGGCGATAATCGAGCGGCGATCGCCGCGCGGTTGGCCTCTCGCATCTGGAGCCTTCTCGAGATTAAATCGAGATTCCGGGTCGCTTCACGGCGTCCAGATGTCACGCTTCGGCAAGAGGAAGCCCACCTTTGATCCCTGCCAGCCGCAAGATGACGAGCGCGCCGCGCCGTCAGGAGGAGAGCCGCCGGCCCGTACATCGCGTCGCTCTCATGATCGAATTCATGAAAATCGCGAGCCGACCAGCGCAACGTCCACGTCCACGTCCTCTGAACGTGGAGGAGCCTCGCCCGCGTCGCATTAAATCCCGTTTGACCCATTTCCGCTTCTGTGATGTGTCCTAAACGCGACGCGCGGTCAGATAGGTCAAGTTCGCGACGCGGCCTCTCCCGCCTTGCCTCGCCTCCCTCACCTCCTCGTCCTGCGCGAACCCTTTCCTCCTGGCCTGGCCCGGAAATATTCCAGGCTCCTGCGGCCACTTTGCCTCGGATTATCTCGCTCCCTCTCCCTCTCCCTCTCCCTCTCTCGGTCCTTATCCTTTCGCTGCAAACAGTTCTCTCTCTCTCTCTCTCTCTCTCTCCCCCTCCCTCCCTCTTTCTCCCTCGCCCTCTATCCCACTTCGCGTCGTAGTTATTACATTTTTCGGCAAGAGCGCGAGACGGGAATCGCGAGTTCCTCCTGAAAATAAATCGATCGGCGATCGGAAATTGGCGAAGTCAGCGGTCGCGAGGTCGCAGGAGCCCGCGGGCGGCCGCAAGTCGGTCGCGAGGTCGGTCGGTCGGTCGGTCGGTCGGTATGAACGGCGCAGATGATGCAGTCAGCGAGAGAACACACATCGCCCGTCACACGGAGTCGAGAGTTTATCGTGTGTGAAAAAAAAATGTGTGTGTAAGGTCAGCGCTGACGGCACACGGCGACTTTACCTATGATATTTTTTTTCTCCCGAGCGAACTCGCATTGAAAAAAAGCGACCTTGGCTACTCGGTAACAATTTTTTTTAATGTGACGTAAGTTCATCGGTTGGTGGACGACGGCGACGGTGGCGGCGGCGGCGGTGGCGGTGGCGTTTAATGCACCGTTGCACCGCTCGCTACCCCGCGCGCGCTCCCGGGAGCGCTCTGCGTCATCGAATCGCCGCGTGACATTATTTACCGCGGGAGTGGAGCGTGTGCCGAGTGTGCGTGTGACGCGTGCGTGTGTGTTGAACGAACAGCCGCGTTTTCCATTGCGTTCGAGGGAAGAAAAAATAATAAATAAAAAAACAGCGCGCACGCACACGAGCCGCGCGCGCGTATCGCGGCGTAGAAAATTCGAAGCGCGGCGAGGGAGATTTCTCGTTCCTCGCGCTGCGCGCTGCTTCGAGAGAGACAGGGAGCGTGAAGGGGCAAGGGGGAGAGAGAGAGAGAGAGAGAGAGAGAATTTCTTCTCCCTTTTTTTAAGGGATTACAGCTTCGTTTCCGTTTCCGCGACGAGATCGTGACTACATACTGCCGGAGGGTTTGGAACTTTTTTTTTCTCTCTCCACTCGAGATTCCTTCCATCCCCGGCGGCCGGGAGTTTTACAGTAATCTCTGTGCCAAAAGTCGATTGTACTCCCCGTCTCGCTCTCTCGCGACACATCCTCTCTCTCCCGCTCTTCTTCCTTCATCTGTCTTTCTCTCTCTCTCTCTCGGTCGCTCGCGCGCTACGCGTCGAGCCGGTCGACCGGCAGCTTCGAGCGCCGGGATAAAGTCACGAGCAGTAATTATGAACGATAGCAGGGGAGAGAGAGGATATAATTGTGATTGATGGAGAGATGAGAAGGGAGGTGTGCAGGGGGTGACTTCCTTTTAATCTCGAAGCTAACCCTTTCGTTCATCCATTGCCGCTTCTGGCCGAGCGACGCGCTGCGACGCGATTTTATTACCTCGAGCTGCCGCCGCCGCCGCCGCCGCCGCCGCCGCCGCCGTTGATGTCTTCGCGGACGCGCAGGAGGACGTGGATTTAACCCCTCTTCGTCCCTTTCCCCCTGGCCGCTGTTTCGGCAGATCGCAGCGAAGAAAAATCGTAGAAGCCGCCGTCGAAAAACGCCGGCGAGAGCGCACGCGTGTACTGAAACGTCTCTCTCTCTCTCTCTCTCTCTCTCTCTCTCTCTCTCTCTTCTCTCTCTCTCCTCTCTCTCTCTCTCTCTCTCTCTCTCTCTTTAATCGGGCCACCAACTACCACCGCGAACCGTCTCCCGCGACGACATCAGGCCGAGTCTCATCTCACGGCTTGGAAACAGATTTAAAGGGCCAACGCGGGAAACGGAAAGCACCTCTCACAGGTGGTGAAACGAGGGGGCGAAACGAGGGGGCGGTTGAAGCGTCGAGGATGCTCGGCGGCGAAACGGCTCGGTTAAACGTTCGATCAAGCGTGTGCGAGTTGCCGAAAGAGAAGAACAGCTCAATTAATAATTTTCGTCATCTTGCGCGGCATATAAGAGCGCGGCGGCTGGGAAAGGGAGGAAGAGGACGGGGGAGGGGGCGGGGCGACAAGCGCGAAAATAAAGCCTACGGCCCACGGCCGAGACGGACGCGCCGAATCGTCGTTATAAAACACGAAAGAAAGCCTCTCTTGCCTCGCGCTGCGAGGAAGCCCGGCGTGTCCGCTCGTATACGCGCATTATCCCCGATGTCTGCCTCTTCGGGTGCGCGCGTGCATGCGTGCGTGCGTGCGTGCATACGTGCGTGCGTGCGTGCGTGCATGCGTGCGTGCGTGCGTGCGTGCGTGCGTGCGTGCGTGCGTGCGTGCGTGCGTGCGTGCGTGCGTGCGTGCGCACGTGCATCCGTGGTGTGCGTTTCTCTCCTCCTCTCCTCTCTTCTCCTCTTCTCTACGCTCCTTTCTCCGTCGCCGTCTCTACGCACTCTCTCTCTCTCTCTCTCTCTCTCTCTCTCTCTCTCTCTCTCTCTCTCTCTCTCTCTCTCTCTCTCTCTCTCTCTCTCTCTCTCTCTCTCTCTCTCTCTCTCTCTCTCTCTCTCTCTCGCCCTCTCTCTCTCTCTCTCTCTCCTCTCTCTCTCTCTCTCTCTCTCTCTCTCTCTCTCTCTCTCTCTCGCCCTCCTCTCTCTCGCCCTCTCTCTCTCTCTCTCTCTCTCTCTCTCTCTCTCGACTCCATCAGCAGTCTACGCACCGCCGAGCGAGTGAGTGAGCGAGCGAGCGAGCAAGCGGGAGTCTGCGATCAATGCGTGGCACTGCCACCGGTCGTCATGGCAACGAAGCGCGCCACGCACAGTGAACGATCCGCGTCGATCGTGCGTAAGTGCGTACTCTGGCCGCGCGCGGTCGCTCCTTCGTTCGTTCGTTCGTACGTTCGTCCGTCCGTATGTTCGTTCGTTCGTTCGTACGTTCGTTCGTTCGTTCGTTCGTTCGTTCGTTCGTCGCGAGTATGAGCAGCGCGCGAGCGTATACCACGCATACCGTGCGCACACGCCCAAATGAGAGAACTGCCTCCTGCGACGACCGCGACGATGACGACGACGACGACGACGACGACGACGATGACGACGACGACGACATGCCGCGCGATGAGACTCCGCGAAAGACCGCGTGTGCAGAGGACGATCGATGCCCCGCAAACTTTAGCGGCGTACCGCGAGCACGTGACACACATGAGTCTTCCGTGCGATATCGCGCGTTTTTCGGCCTTCTCTCTCTCTCTCCTCCTCTCTCTTCTCTCTCTCTCTCTCTCTCTCTCTCTCTCTCTCTTGCAATTTATGTATCAATAATAAATATCTACTGTACTATATGTTAAACTGCCTACTTATATATATACAGGGAGTCCGAGATCTTTTGGAAACGAAAAATCGTGAAGAGTAATCAGATGAAACTGAGAAGAAGAGTCGAGTGTTATTTTATAAAAATCGCAACAGTTATTAAGTTATTAATATGATTGAAAATGACCACGTCTAGGGGCTCCTTTAACTGACAACTTGAAAATTTGCGTACTTATTTGCAAAATGGTAAAGGACTTTTTCGTTCAGAATGACTGGAAAAATTGTGAAGATGAAACTGATTAAACTGAGAAGAAAAGTCAATTTTGCAAAAATCGCGATAGTTATTAATGATTGAAAATGACCACATCGAGAGGCTCTTTTAATTGATAGCTTGAAAATTTGTGTATTCATTTGCAAAATGGTAAAGGACTTTTTTGTTCAGAATGACCTGACCTACAATTATTATTATTATTAAGACGGCTATTGTGCCTAGCGACCGGTTCAAAGTTCAAGATACTCATATCTACCGCTAGACATGGCCGTCGTGTAATTGTAGATTAGGTTATTCTAAACAAAAACATTCTTTTGCAAATTTTCAAGTTATTAATTAAAAGGGCCTTTAGATGTGCTTCATTTTCAATCATTAATAACTATTGTGATTTTTGCAAAATAGTACTTTCTTCTCAGTTTGATCTAATTAATCACAATTTTTCGTTTCCAAAAGATCCCGGACACCCTGTATATATATATATATATATATATATATATATACACATATATATTTTGACGTGCCGATCTCTCGTTTCCAGCTTTGCCACAAATTTCTACTTTCCATTTCCCCATTCACCAGCCGCGCGTCACGCGGTGTTGCGTGTGACGGTGACGATTTTTCTTTCTGTCTCCACATAAACAAAGTTCGTCTCACACAATCGCGCGGGAGCAAATACAATGTGGCCTGTGGGGAGAATTCCCCAAATAATCGGTGGCAGCGGGTGTGTGAGCCCACTGCCGCTGACTGCCGCGTTCATTTTCATTCACTCATTGTGCAAAAGCTCAACTGACTCAACCGGCGAATCGCCCAAAGATATGAAAGAAGAACGTGCGAGATTCGAGCCTCTTACTTTGTCTGCTCGGTTTTTTATCGACTGTAGACCGCCATAACGCAGCCGTAACATTCGGCTACTAGTTTCTGCTAATCCAAATACAAATTCTTTTCCAGGCATGAACGCGAAGCTACCACCGCGACAAACGTACAAAGCTATCGCGAGGGATCGTTCCCTCTACTTGAATAAATAATAAATCAATATTGCGCATTGAGCAATTAAAGCATCCTAATAACCCAGTTGCGCGCAACGTTGAGACTGTTATGCCGGTCACTGTGCAACCGATTTGTCAGATGCACTGGGGAGGGGGGAGGAGAATTATATTTAATATTTAAGTATAATCCCTTAACGCGACGCAATAGTGTCATAATGGCGGTCATCGGTGATCACGACGGCACTCGAGGTGTTGACAACCGAGCTACCGCTCACGAAGACCGGCCGGCCGATTTCCAGCCCGATAAACCGGAAGACAGATTTACAAATGAGCGGGAGGGAGGGGGCTGTACCGTAATTGTAGTTCGGACGGCGAGTCGAAACGGCCGTCTAAATGGGAAACGTCCGATTCGCGCGTGTCGGAGGAAACGAAATTTCCCGATAATTACATTCAACTCCTTTTTATCATATCCCTTTAGCGAGCGCCGACGGGCTCGCTACGTATCTTCGTCGGACACGAGAACGAGGATCACGGGGCTTGATCCTGCGAGCTCGCTCGCGCGGCCGGCCGGCCGGCCGGGCGAGACTCGCGTAGACGTAGACACGCTCGAAATTAGTTGTCGAACGACTCCTTTTTTTTCGCGGATTTCCCGCGGCCTATCGTGTCAACGCAGCTGTACGGTATTTCCCGGCGGCTTGTTGCCTCTATCGCTGCCGACTTTTCCCGGCCTATTCTCGCGGATCCGGCGGATCCCATTGACGTCTTCTATGACGAATAATCCTTCCCGACACGGAGATCGACGATGCTTGTTATTTTAACAAGCGAGAACTGCGAGCGAGCCTAACGGCGCTTCCATCCGCCCGTAGCCGCGGCGTCGACATCACCGAAACGGAAGGCGGAAGGCGATCGATACTTATACTCCCGGCCTCGGGAAGGCCGGGACCGTGCGAAGGCCAACGATCGAAAAGGACAATGCGGAGAAATTGTCCCGATGGATCGCAGCCGCAGCCACGCGCGCGCGCGCGCGAGCGAGCGGGGATGACGGCGTCATGACGCGGCAGATGTTTCTAACGAGCTGCGGCGCGAGAGAGAAAGTATCGATCGTGATATCGTTACGATTAGTCGTCCGTCATAATGGAGATAAGGTCCTGTAACGGCTTCGCCGCGGAAGTTAAGCCCGCTACTTCACGCTACACAATCTGCAGGGTCCGATTTGCAGGGACCCTGCAGATCGGTCGGTGTGTCGGCTTGTCGGAACCACTGATGCTCCGATATCGGGCGATTGGTCGGGACGACCGCACGATCTCCCGACTCCTCCTCCTCCCCCCCCCCACTCCAACACTCTGCAAGTTTGATCGTGTTTTATCGTGCGTAGGACGATCGGGCCGATTTTTCTTGGCATTTCTTGCATTTGCCTTGCGACTGTGACGTCGCTAAAAACACGTCTCTGCACAGCGGTCGAGCCAGATAAACCAAAATAGATTGGATCGTGAGAGCAGCGCCGATTTATCCCCCCCTCCTAATCACCCCGCAAATCGGATCCTGCAGATTGTAGCGTGAGTAGAGCGGGTTTCACAGCGATCGCGAAACTCGCGCAAACGTCGCTCTCTCGGTTGAGTTTGCGCGTCTTCGTATCCTTGTCGCGCCGGAATTTTCGCTCCGTCTTCGGCCCGAACTCTGTCTGATTCTAGAATCGAGGATCTCTATAAACTTCGCTGTAGACGACCAAATTTAACTTGTACGGGGATTTAATGTGCACAACAATCGAAATATCTCCCACCCGACGCTTTCAGACGGCAGGAAACGCACAATTTAGCGCTTGTAAGTTCCTCGGAGGATCTCTCCAGGCAGATCTCGCTAGGTTAGAAAGAGGTTATGGAACACCCAAGTCGAAAATGTTCGTTCGAAAACAGGTTTTCTCCAGAGATTTTAAACTATTTCGTTCAAACAGTATATGGAATTAATAATATATGGAAGGTCAGAATCGAGGATAGAAAAATCGAGGATAGAAAAAAGGCGCAGGACGAGGTCGGCTCTCACGCAAGAAACAGTTGTGTCAAGTCCTTTCAACTGGCCCAGACACGAGCAGGAAGGCCATTTTGTTTTCAAATGTCAAATAAACGTCCCGAACAGTCCGGGGACCAAAAGTCTTAGTCCAAAAGTCTCAAACGAGGCCTATTCATAAGCCCACCTTTGATCTTTCCTCAATAAAGGCCTATCTAGTGAAAAATCGCATATACCTGTTGAGCAGGTCATCGCACTACGACTGCGGCCGAGAAGATAGATCTCTCCTGTGGAACATCCAGTCTAGGAAGAAAAATAATTTCGCCGTTGCAGACAAATCACTGCGTCCATAAACATAAACAACTTCACACGACTTGTCCAAAACAATAGCTTCGCTGTTGTAGCGAAACCATTGTACGAATTCACCGTGAAAAACCATGACAGGAATGTATTAGTGCAAGTTTGTCAGGTTGCTAATCAACCAAAATACGAAGGAAGAAGAAAGATCAGTGACCCTCGTTGTGGTCAGGTCACTTCCAAAGCCAAGCCTTGTTTGTGCACATTGTAATGCTCAACGTTATGCTCTAATGCTGTTTGCAGCTGACGAGACACATCGATGCTTTGTTACAGTAAATCCAAGATCAATAAATAATTTAGTCACCAGTGTTGGGCAATTTCTGCACGAGCACATAAGTAGATTTTAGCTCGGCGGTCGCAACGTGCGGAAGCGAAACTTCGGGCCCGTCAGCCGGGCGCCGATCAACTTTTGTCGATTTCAAGCCGAAATTGAAAGAGCCGCGCAGGTAAGAGGCGCGCGGATTTCCCGTTGCGAGAGAGTCCTCCTCCGGAAACGACCAGCGAATGTTCCGCTATCCCGATTATTGGCCTATCGCACAGAAGGACGGAAAAAAAGAGCATTTAAACCCTTTCGGGGTTGGGGGGGTAATTCAGTGGCAGGCCACTACATCGAAGATGGCACGCGTTAGGGAGGAACAGAGGGGGCTTGCACGACCCCCAATTCGCTCCAACACCTAGAGTCACCCCTGCACCCTCGCACTCTGGGGTTCTCCGCGCATGGGCCCGCCGATTCTCCGCCCGTGGCCGGGCTAACACGAGCGCGCAAGGTGTTTCGCTAGGTGTTAATAAGCGATTTCGAGTGAATTCTGCGACCCCAATGCAAATTATCTCGCACGCGGAAAACAACGCTCGCGCCTCCCCCTCTCGTCCCTCTCGTCCGTTTGCCACCCATCCCTTGCCCCTTTTCCCTCCTCCGTTCGAACGCTCCGACTGAACACGGAGCGGTGCTCGCTGTTCGAATTCGCGTGAAATTTTACGATACGATTGAAAAGCGCGAGTGAGGGCCAACGACCGCAGCCAGTGAGAATAATTTTCCCACGGAGGAAATACCTTTTCCTTTTCTTCTCTCTTTCTTTGCTTCTTTCTTCCCCCCCCTCTCTCTCTCTCTCTCTCTCTCTCTCTCCCTCCCTTTCTTTCCCTTTTTCTCTCTTTCTCCCTTATTCTCGCGGCGACGTAAATTCTCGCAACGGCGGTAACACGAGGGACGATCTTTCATTTACCGATGCCCACGTAATGCCCAACAATGGACGCGTGTCACGACGCTGCAGCTGCTTTCGCCACTGTGTTTGACGCAACGCGCGCGCGGCACACATGGCGCGAGATTGAGCCGCGAGATCGAAGAGACGGGGGGACATACCCCGCCGCTCGCCGCCGCGATGATACGATTCGAGAAACGATTTGTGAGCCGCTCCAGGCGGAAATCTCGCGAGAGAGATCCTCGAGTATCCGGAGTGCGCGGATCATCCCGAATCATTTTTATCGAGGTGACGAAGAGAAACTTAACCTGACCGACGTAATGCTGCGATGGATTTTCAGCTGAGAAAGCGGTGTAGTCGGTACTTTGTACTATACTTGTACGTTGCCAGCAGTTTGGCAACTGTCGTGAATTTTTCTGCCGTCATCGCGATCGCCATTTTTTTTCCGGTTTTTGTACTTTTATCGCTTTAAGGTAGTTGGTCTTATATATGGTGAACTTTTTTGCTGAAAAAAGAATAATTAATACGAAGAAGCCTGATAAATCTGTGTGTGTGTGTGTGTGTGTGTTAAATGTATATAAATATTATTATAAATTGTATCATTATTATATTAATTGTAAATATTATATGTATATAAGTATTATTTATGATGTACACTATTGCAAGAGAGAATATTGATCAAACTTGCAAAATATTCGGAAACCTATGCTCTTGTTTGGAACGTTACGCATTTGTGTATAAATATCGTATGTATCGATAGACACAAACTAATGAACTCTATTAGAAGAAGAAAAGATAGGTCATACATGTCAAACTGTCAGAAATGTGTACTTTCCATATAGATTCCACTTCTCAAAAGCTAGACAGTCAACGATTTTGTCTATTTACACCATCATTTCTACAACTGTTTTCTACCGCCCCTTGTTTTTCATTAAAACCGCAAAAGTAATTTGGTCACGCTGGAATTCAAAATGTGATATCGGTTCCATACAAATAACTGATTATCTTAACTTTAGTCAATCTTTTTATAACTCTACACTCTCTATTGACATGTTAAAGTGTTAAAAGGTTCCTAAGAAAATGGAGCCTTTACGGATCACCCATCGTAAAAAAGGAAAATGAAACGTTACAAGAAGGTATGATCCCGCGTAGAAAATTCTCGAGGTCTCTCACAACAATCGGAAACCCCGCTCTTCTCTATTATTATTTAAAATCGCCTTTTTCAAACATTTCTACCTACAACCTGATTCTCCTTGAACCTAACCTAAAGTAGATTATGGGAAATTTTGACTGTTTTTCAATGATGAGATTTTACAACCGCTTTTGCAGTTTCGGAGATCTTTGTTTGAGATTGTGCTCGGTTGTGCCGGAGAGAAATATCGGGATCTTAAGAAATTTCTATACATTTTGTTCACATTCCATAGTTATTCGTCATCAAAGATGCCGGTGACAAAGGTGCTCTTTTCGAATCTGATTCTATTGCCAATGGTACTCGCGCCCAAAAAACTTCCCCATAAAAATATTGGCAGTTACGTGGCGAAACTCATAAATTTCATGGCCCGAAGGTGTAAAACTACAAGATGTAGATGATATAATAGAAAAACCATTTTTTTTTAATGCTGACTGAGTTACATGGTTCATAAATTTCATGACCCGAAGATATAAAGACACAAGATACAGATGATACAATGGAATAAACACTCTTATTCTTTAATTTTTAATCAACCTATATTGTTAAATAAGTACCTAAAATTTTTTTCCTTAACATTGCAGAAATGATCACTTCTTCATCACTGATAACCATGTCAATGAGATTTTAATATTGAAAATAAAAATTGAGTCATCAGAGGTCATGTCGAGATTGTAGAAGATGCGGGAATGATTTTTTCTTTCTAAAGTTGATATTCGATTTGCATAAGAAAAAATTTACCAATGAAGAATCAGACAAATCATCTCTGCAGAGATTAACCATTTTAGAGACAAAATTTCAAATTACTTTTTAGTAGTATAGAAAAGTGAATTCATCGTTCTGAACAATGTATTAAAATAAACGTTGATTATATATAAAAATAAAAATAATTTCATTTTATCATCTTTTATATCCTTGGGTCAAAAGCTTTAGGGTTTTACCACGTCCAGAGGGACAAACGTCGTAATCCTCACTATCCGTCATTGGAAAAAATATCATTTTATGTCATTTTTATGAACATTATTCTGTACAATAGAGATGTGCGAATTATTCGAATTCGAATAGGAATCAACTACATTATCGTTTGCGTGTATCAGCTACAAAACAGGCCACCGGGACCTATGTTTGAACCCTTAACTTGTAATTAACTTAACTTATAATTAATAACTTAATTATAAATTACTTTAAATATTTAAATATATATTTTACTTTAAGATAATATTACAATATCAATATTCCCTTTCATATTAAAATCTTCCATCATTATTTGCATGTTTAATAGTCGTGTTAAATTTTTTAATGATTCGATTCGATTTCATTCGATTCGATTTGAATTCGAATGAAATTTCATAGATTCGATTCGATTCGAATTCGAATTTAAAAAATGAGATTCGATTCGACTCGACATAAAAATTCTTGACTCGCACATCTCTACTTCACAAATAAATTTTTTCAAGTTATATATTCATATATAAGTTAAGTTTTACCGTAGGTGGTTAAGGAATCACTGAAATAGTGTTAATTTTATAATATTGACCAGATATGTGTGATAATACCGATACTAATAGCGATAATATTAATATCAATTTCAAAAGGTCTCTCAAATCGTTATCAATATTAATTAATAGTAAACAATGGACAATAGAAAATTGGTCAGCACAAGAATCATTAAGAGATAGAATATAAAAAAACCTATAGTGTCTGGCGATAAAGCTGATATTGACGAATAGAGCGGATTAGGAAGCGAAACTAAATAGGAAAGTCCTGTATCGTTTTGTAGATTTCGTAATAGTTATTAAAGAAATAAATAAAAAATATTAACGAATAAGTACGCAAGAAATGGTAAGACGAGCTCTGTAATAATACTCTCAATATACAGAGTGTCCGGAATCTTTTGGAAACGGAAAATTGTAAAGATTAATTAGATCAAACTGAGAAGAAAAGTCATGTGCCATTTTGCAAAAATGGCATTAATTATTATTAATTATTGATTAATAATAATTATTATTATATAATAATAATATAAATAATAATAATTATTATTATTAATAATAATATTAATAACAATAATATAAATAATAATTATTATTATTATTATTTATATTATTATTATTATTATTAATTATTATTTATTATTAATCTATCGCTAGATAAATCGTTAAAAAAATCAATAAAATTTCTGACATAAAATTGACCATTAACTTGAAAAAACTGACCGCACTACTCTACACACAAAGTTTCGTCGACGGTGGTACGAGTCTGTTGACAGTCTCAAGACAACCTGACAATGATGATCGATAATGGCAGCCGGTTTGTGACGATGAAATGTTAAAGTGTATGAAAACCGTTTCTCGCAAACGAGCATACACCTTCAGCATTGCGTCATTAATTCTCAGACACCCAATATATGGAGCCACCTACTTTGCCGATAAACTGATTTATTTTGTCATCATTGTGTCCCGCAGGCAGGAGCATCTGCTCTGAAAGATCCTATGTGAGAAAAGCTGCTCTTCTTGCGAGAAGAAAAGAAAAAGAGACAGACAGACAGACAGACAGAGAGAGAGAGAGAGAGAGAGAGAGAGAGAGAGAGAGAGAGAGAGAGAGAGAGAGAGAGAGAGAGAGAGACAGATTTTCAGAATTGCTTTTTTTCAGGCGACACGTTTGGCAAGGACGCGCGATCTCGTTAGTTAGGGTCGAAGGTGATTTATCAAGCGACCGCGTCATTACGCGCAGAGAGGGACACGCCGGTTGCGCACCGCGCAATCCGTCGTCGTCGTCGTCGTCGTCGTCGTCGTCATCGTCGTTGTCGTCCTGCCACCGAAGAAGAATACGTATTAATTTATATCTGCATGCGACCACTATTGTCATGTTAATCGGACCTCTGCACATTAGCCGAGAGCTTTTCGTTCAAGCGTACGTACGTGCGTGCGTGCGTGCGTGCGTGCGTGCGTGCGTGCGTGCGTACGTGCGTACGTGCGTGCGTGCATGCGTGCGTGAGTACGGCTGGGAAGCAGCGAGCCACACGCACGAAAGTCGAGAGACAGCTAGTGGGGATATGGGAAACTCGGGCAGAAGGGCTTTCCTGGGTGAACTTGGCCCTAGGCACTGCGACTCTCGACGGCTGGCTGATTCGGCGAGAGAGATCGCTTCGATCGCGCGCGACCTCGTGCGCGAACCGCAGAGAGAGAGAGAGAGAGAGAGAGAGAGAGAGAGAGAGAGAGAGAGACAGAACTGTACGCGGTGGCGGTGTGTCATCAATGCGCCGTTTCCACTTCCGGTTCGCGCATTTTCGCGTCGAAAATGCACGGTGGAGCTTGAACAGTCATGATTGTCGATTGACAAGCGCGAAGAGCATTCTCTCGGTCGACCGAGTTTCCGCACGTCGATTTGGTACTGTAGCTTGCGCCGAATTTCTTTCGCCGAAAATTTAACGCGAGGCATCATCTCTGTCGCCTCCCGATGTGTGCATTCTGGCTTCATACATACTTATGTATCTTTTGCGACTTTGTTATATGACCAAAAATCAACCTATAATGGGAAAGAAAGGTCAAATCAACGGATTAAGACAGCGATATGTGAACATACGTGATATCTTTGCTCTCTCGGGTTTTATTGACAGGTAAGATTCAATCGAAAGCATGCTTCGTGTTGTATGTCATTGTGTATCATGAACGCTGTCGACACTGGAATTTGTGGACAATTTTCTCCATTTTAGCCACAAAATAGATTGGATATTGAAAAATATTTCATCAGTCAGCTCATTTTGTTCTTGACTTATATTGTCAAAATCATGTTTCTGAATAACTTATAAAAAATCCTAGCTGCGCTCGTTGTTTATTAATCCTTTGTCCTATAATATCGTGCGAGCCAAACATAAGAAACACGAGTCAGACTCGTGGTATGTAACCGGACTAAATATTTATATAAAGAAACACCAGCAAGATTCATTGTGTTTTGCGGGTCAAATTTTTACATGTTTTGGTTAATGTTCTGCGTCTGCGGTTTGCGCGATTTGTGACTTGCGATTTATGTAGACTGGGCATTACAGATGCAACTTTATCACCGACTTTGACACGTGCTGTTGCGACTTAAATCATAGTGCAAGGAGTTAAAACGTAATTATCAAATAAAATTTTAATAATTCAAATTCATCGTCCTTACATATCGCTTTGAGATCCCAAAGCTTGCGGCAATAAATCTTTTAATAAGCAATAATCGACAATTATAACCTTTACTTAGAAATTTCTATTTATTGGCGTTTCAATATTTCGCCTTATCAAATATAGGTTTATATCCTCAAACGGATCCTAAAAAGGCGCAGAATGTGAATTCGAATACGTAACAGAATATACAGAGTGTACCAGAACAATCTTTACAGAGCTCGTGGAGACAGAGCTGGTTAAGACAAACATAAAAATCCCATGCCGTTTTGCAATATTCGCAATAATTATCGAGTTATTAATGATAGAAATCTGAATAATAGACGCGCGCCAAAATGAACACTCAAAAATGTTTCACTGGTCCAGAATTCCAAACGTTACAATTAAAATTTTTCGCTGATTTTTGTATCTGCTAGAAAATTGTCTGTGATTAGAATTTACAACATTGTAGCGATATCTGCAGGAAAATTTAGGTCCCGTAGCTAAATGTGAATCACTGCGTTAAATAAAAATAATAATAATAATTTGACTGGGTGCTACGAAGAGATTTTCTTGCTAAATTTGACAAAGTCAGTCAGTCATAAATTCTCTCTGTCATTTATATTGGTTAGATGCAAAACATACGCAATATCGTAGTCATTTAGCCATTTTAGCTCATTTTTTGTACTTAGATAACTTTCGTTATGACTACCATTTTTCCCAGTGAATGATTGGAGAAGTATTCCAGCCAATAACACGCCGTTACGTGTGTTTCTATAGTCCCATTGGGCCCAAGCGGCTGCATTGCTCCTCCAATCATTCACCGCGGTTAGCGGTTAGCGATGAACAGACTCACTCGTCAGATTTCTATAATTAATAATTCGATAACTATCGCAAATATCGCAAAACGGTATGGGACTTTTATGTTTTAATCTGGTCTATGTCTCCACGAACCTCTGTGAAAATTACTTTGGCACACTGTATAAAGAGATATTCCAATTTAGAGTGTCCGGGATCTTTTGGAAACAAGAATTGTGAAAATTAATCAGACCAAACTGAGAAGAAAAGTCATATACCATTTTGCAAAAATCGCAACAGTTATCTAGCGATAGATACGAATATATTGAACTTTGATCCCTGAATCTTGAACTTGTCGTTAGACACGATAGTCGTCATATAATTGTAGATTAGGTCTGTTAAATTGGAACGAAACTTTTTTTCTGAACAAAGAAGTTCCTTACCATTTTGCAGATAAATACGCAGATATTCAAGTTATCAATTAAAAGACTCTCTAGATGTGGTCATTTTCAATCAATAATAACTTAATAACTATAACTAATCTTCACTATATTTCGTTTCCAATAGATCCCGGACATCCTATACAGGGTGCACGATTTATCTGAAGACATTGAAATATCTCGAAAACTATGCATTGGATAAAAAAAGTGGTTAATGAAAGTTGTTAGTCTCGAAGGGGGACATCCAATGATACCAAACTCGACCTCCCACTCCACCCCCTGGAGGTGGGGGTTGGGGACAACTTTGAAATCTTAAATGGAAACCCCCATTTTTTATTGCAGATACGGATTCTACGCCACAAAATACGTAAATTTTGTCCGAAACTTTTTTTTTGATTCGTGATAGATGGCGCTATAATTGCAAAAAATTATGTTTTCCGCAATTCTCCAGAAATGATCATTGGATTGAGAAATAAAAAATACCTGTTCAATATTTTTAAAGAACATAATAAAAGTTATTCCCCCCCATCCTCTCGGGGTAGGGTGGGTGATAACGTTCAAATCTCAAATGAGGACCCACATTTGGGGACCGCATTGGGACCGCATTGCACTGCCTTTTATAATAAGCCTTAGTTCGCCATACACCCACAGTGGCGCATCGAGCAGTTCCCTCTTCGATTCGGGTTCTCATTTGAGATTTGAACGTTACCACCCACTCTACCCCGAGAGGATGGGGGGGAATAACTTTTATTATATTCTATAAAAATATTGAACAGGTATTTTTTATTTCTCAATCCAATGATCATTTCTGGAGAATTGCGGAAAATATAATTTTTTGCGATTACAGCGCCATCTATCACGAATCAAAAAAAAGGTTTCAGACAAAATTTATTTTGTGGCGTAGAATCCGTATCTGCAATAAAAAATGGGGGTTTCCATTTAAGATTTCAAAGTTGCCCCCAATCCCCACCCCCAGGGGGTGGGGTGGGAGGTCGAGTTTGGTATCATTGGATGTCGCCCTTCGAGACTAACAACTTTCATTAACCACTCTTTTTTATCCAATGCATAGTTCTCGAGATATTTCAATGTCTTCAGATAAATCGTGCACCCTGTATATGTACATGCCGCGTGATCTTTCGAGAACGAAAAATTGCGAAGATTAATCAGATCACATTGAGAAGAAAAGTCACGTATTATTTTGCAAAAATCGCAATAATTATTAATGATTGAAAATAATTACATGTAAAGGCTCTTTTAATTGATAACTTGAAAATTGGAATATTTATTCGCAAGATGATAAAGGACTTTTCTGTTTAGCAAATAAGTACGCAAACTTTCAAGTTATCAATTAAAAGAGCTTCTAAATGTGATTATCTTCGATCATTAATAACTTAATAACTTGATAAAAAAATATATATATAAATCTTATTTTAAGTATAAACTTTGCTAAGGGTTTTTGTCCATCTTTTCGGTATCTATAGAAGTTCACAATAGGGAAAGCAATTCCAATTGACTCAGCTTTAACACGGGACGGAGTTTCTTTTTCGAAACATCTCCCCTCCAACTAAACTAACCTCATCCAATCAGATTTATCTATATCATCTATATCATTTATATTATCTATATTATCTATATTATCTATATACGAGTAATAAAATAAAATAGGATGAATAACTACAAATATTATTTATATAATTGCACTTTGTACATAGAAGAAAATTCGTATAATAAAAATCTTAATAAATATCGAGGAATATACGAGGGTGTTTGAAAGCTTATCATACAGACGAAAGTTGGAGATAGATTGGGTGTAGCCGAGAAGAAAAGTCATGTATCATAATGTCAAATTGGCAATAGTTATCGAGTTATTAATTGAAACCTGTGAGCCAATGAGCGCGTAGAGAGCGCTGGGCGGCCGCCTCTTATCGCTTGCGCTCGCTCGCTCACTCCTCATCGCGCGCGCTCGCCTCTTGTCGCTTACGGTTGCCCGTCGCCGCGCGCGCTCGCCTATCGACGCTCGTTGACTCCGCCTATACCAAATGTCTATGTGCTTACCGCGGCCGCCCAGCGCTCTTTACGCGCTTATTGGCTCACAGGTTTCAATTAATAACTCGATAACTATTGCCAATTTGACATTATGTTACATGACTTTTTTTCTCGGCTATACCCAATCTATCTCCAACTTTCGTCTGTATGATAAGCTTTCAAACACCCAGTATAAAAACAATGTACGTATATGCGCGGAGGAGGGGCTCGCCGCCCCTTTTATATAACGCATCTGTTTTTCCTGCATTGCAACTGTATTTTTTAACATTGTCGAAAAATTACATCGTATTTGTGAAAAGTTTTCCTTAAAAATTTTCAATAAACGATCAATTACGGTTAAAACTTTTTGAAGATTATTCGGTAAGACGGCTTCAACAATCTATGTCAAGATCAGAATTATGGAAGCCAACACGCTTAAACTGAATAATTACCAAAACTTTTTTCTTTGATGAATTCTTAATAAACAATGTGTGACGGTTAAATCTTGATGAAGGTTACTGAGGCCTTGGCAACAAAATCGGGATAATTGAATCATGCGTATTTCTAAATATTCCTCAGCTAAATAATATAAGTATATATTATATTTTCATTTTTATTTTCTTCTCTAATTTAATAGAAAATAAGGACAATCTTCCCTCTTTGCGAAAATCACTCACACATCCAATTACCATAAATTTAATGTCAAAAGATGTTACAAATAAAAAGATTATACTACAATACAAAAGATGTTATAAACGAAAGATTATACAAACATTATGTATCAATATTGATATTACATTACTTTCCCAGATTTGTCTATATACTGTGATTATATGTTTATATGATAGCAGATGAATATTTGTTTTATTCCTTAATTTAATCTAACCTAACCTTACCTTACCTTATCTAATCCATTGCAATATAGAATTGCTCTATTTTCCAATTTAAAACATTTGCGCAAAAAGAATTAGATAGCTAAGTAATAAAAGACATGATTCCAGTACGTTGCAACGTTGTTTGCAAAATTAATGTAATCTTATCAGCGATATATAACGTTGTTTATATACTTGTTTGGCATTACAAACTTCCATGTCGATGAAAATCCGCTTAAAAAGATTCATTTCAGGTGATTTGAAGTATTTTCATTAGAATTTACGGCAATGTATGGCAGCGCGTGTGTGGTTTCCGGAAAATTACGTCAAAATCACCCAAGCGGACGTTTACGAACAATTTTCAGTCTACGTTGCGCTGCGAATGAATGAAAGATTGAAATATTTTATTTTTACGTCGCAGACGTCTGCATCAGAGTATTACGCGTATCAAACGGCACTGAGACAGAGATTGCATCAGTGTGGATTCGTGTGTACAATCAGGACAGGTGCTGAGAGGAATTTCCATATTTTATCTTATCCTTATCTAGCCAATTTTAAAATCATCCGAGCATAGTACCGCGCGAATACGCGATGTGACAACTACGCGTCCGCTGGCAAGCGAGGAAACAATTTCTCTTCCGGTATATTTACCAGCGCTTCGCATGCAAATTTCGGTCGTCCCGCTCCTTATGCGACCTCTTATCGATTATTTCGAGTTGCAACGCGCGCAACATCTCGCCTCGCCAGCACGACGTCGCGCTCGTAATGACGATAATGTAGCGCCGCGATTCGCACGGAAGTCCAATCGATGACATCTGGCCTGACTAAGGCCGTCTCCAGAAAAACGATGAATGTGCCCGCAGCGAGAGAGCGCGTGTGCGGTGTGCCTGTTGGAGAGAGACAGAGAGAGAGAGAGAGAGACAGAGAGAGGGGAGAGAGAGAGACAGAGAGGGGGGGGGAGAGAGAGAGAGAGAGAGAGAGAGCAGGCCGATGAGGAAAAAAGAAGAAACGACGCCCGTATCTGTGCGTGCGTCTTGC
>NW_020230719.1:530000-547500 GCF_003227715.2 Harpegnathos saltator | reverse complement strand
GTAATAATAATAGTAGTAATATAGTAGTGGTAATACATTGAGAGGAAAAATCTAGTAAATACAGGGTGTTCGGGATCTTTTGGAAAAGGAGAAGAATTGTGAAGATTAATCCGAGATCAAACCGAGGAGAAAAGTCACGTCACCATTTTGCAAAAATGGCAATAGTTATTAAGTTATTCAAGATTGAAAACGAGCACATTTAAAGACTCTTTTGACTTGGCAAAACTTGAACATTTGCGTAATACTTTGCAAAATGATGAAGGACTTTATATAACAAACGACACTCCTCGCCGATTTTGTTGACATCGATATACAGGGTGTCCCATCGCAAATGCCGCGAGCAAATATTTGGGAAAACCTTTTAGATAAAAGTTGTTTGGTTTGAAGAGGTGCATATAGACTGCGATATCATTTTGCTTAGAGATGACGTAATTTTTGAAATATTTACTGATCATCACTTTCCGTCAAATGTGGAAATCCCCATTTTATATCATCTTTTTCTACCGATTAATTCGCTCTTGTTTAAAACATTTTTTATTTGCCTGATACTTTTTGAAATATTTAAGGAAAATTTAGTATCTTTTTTAATATTTAGTTTACGATATCTCTCCATAATTATTTATCGGAAGAAAAAGTAATACCAGACCTTTTTACTCTATTTGGTCTCAAGAATATGTTGCTGCGATACAGAGCCTGATGATTTTGAAATTTTCAATGATCATCAAGGTAACAAAAGTTAGGGTACTATTGCAACAACATATTCTCATTCATAGAGACCAAGTAGAGTAAAAAGATCTGCGAAAAATCAGTGAATATCTCGAGAGTGGCGCCATCTGTAAACAAAATGATGCCGCTCTGTCTTATGTCCGCCTTTAAACCAAACAACCTTTGCCTAAAATATTTTTCCGTATCTTTCCGTACCTCTTCGAGATATTTGCCTGCGACATTTGAAATGGCACACCATGTATGTTGTGAGGGCAATAGCTGGAAACGATTTGCGAAAAGGATCAGATGAGGAACGGCGTTTGCTGTTGAGATATAACAACAAATGAAGTTTAACAATTTGATGTTTAATTCCCTGTACACCCACGGTAATCGATTCTGTCCCTTGGAAATTTTCACAAATTGAGTAGTGACTACGTTTCTACACTACTCACAGTCCATGCACGATTAATAAAATAACTAAAACTTACGCTCGCTTATGGAGGATTGAGGCCTGGTCTATAATAGATGTTGTAAGCTGTAAGCCGTAAGAACTGGCTAATTATAGCCAATTATTTTTATAATAATTGACTGTGATTCGCCAATTCTTACGGCTTACAACTTACGACACGTATTGTAGATCAGGCCTCAATCCTCCTCATAAAAAACGAGCGTAAGTTTTAGTTATTTTATTAATCGTGCATGGACTGTGAGTAGTGTAGAAACGTAGTCACTTCTCAGTTTGTGAAAATTTTCAAGGGACAGAATCGATTACCGTGGGTGTACGTTCGGAAGAAACCTAACGCAAGATCTTATCTTATACGAAGAGGGCAAAATGCCGCAGACTTCGCGATACATTTTACAATTGCTGTCAATTACTTTTACCGAGCAGTTTACTGGCTGAATCAACTGTTCAGACAAGTTGCAGTACATATCGAATGTATGAGTAAAGCTGGACCGGGAATCGATCCCGGACCTTACCCTGTATCAGTTGTACAATTGTATAATAACAATTAGAAAAACAAACAGCCTAGATGAACTCTTTCGTATCTCTGTTATTAATAACTTTCTAATAAACGATGAGCGACGGCTGCAGTTTGTTGAACGTTACTCGGAGGCATCATCTTGACAACACATGTCAAGCTTGAGGTAGTTGTTGAAGTCGGCTACCTCGAATTCGAAGTTCGGCAACAGCTTTCAATATGCAACTACACGAGTCTGTTGTTGAGAATAATAATAAATTAATAGATTTCTATCTTAGCACACAGCACAGCATTTTATACTTTCATGAGTAACTTTCCGGTTAATAAGGAAATCTATTAATTTATTGTTATTCTCAATGAGGCTTAGAGATTGAGATACATGACGATTGTGAACAGTGTAATAATTATTTTATAAAACTAATCAGCCAGCAATATTTCTGCGCTAGATATTTACATTAGAAATGATTATCTTAAGTTTGACATATTTTATCGAAACGATGTCTCATTCAAAAGCTTCCAGCCGTCGCTTATTGTGTATTAAAAAGTTGTTAACAACAGAAATTTAAAAAATCTGATCTAGCCCAAGTGTTATTATATAATTAACATAGGGTAAGATTGAGTCAGGTTAGATTTTTCTCGAGGTGAGAATACGGGAGATCGAACGTTAAACTTTATTTTATTATACCTCAAATATACAAATATCGCCCTCCATCTGATTCTTTTGATAAAAATCACTCGTAACTATTATCTCTACAACATATATCAATTTCAACAAAACCGATGAGGTGTCATCTTTCGTATATATATATATTTACCAGAAGATGTCTGTAAAATGAAAACAATATTTATTTGACCGAAGCTATATATATATATATAATAACATATTTATTTGTACTAATGTATATATTTCGTATATCGAACGTGTTCTTGAAACCGTAGTTTCACATAAAAAAGCGATCGTCAATTATCTAAACGGAAGAAAAAAAATTTGACTCTAGACAATAAATTTATTCTATTATCTAATATTAAATTTAGTTTGTCATTAAGAAAGAGTTCAAATAAATATGTTATCAGTATCCACACAGTGGATAAGTTTCCTTTGAGATTTTTCCTCTCAATGCAATAATATAATAACAATGCTAAGGATGATACACTAATAATATTTTACCAGTATACTAATAATATTCAACCTAGCGATCTGCTCGAGAGACCAGAGTCAAAACTCCATTGATTATCGGGACCACTCGTCTCGGGAGTCTCACTTCTAAATCCGATGACATTGGAGACGCGACCTTAGTAATTTTTCAAAAACCGTTCCGGCGGTCTCGCGCGTCGCGCAGCGCGCATCGGGCGTCTCCGACGCGCTCGCTACGACAGGCAAATTTTTATCGCGCGCGAAAAAGGAAAATAAAAGAAGGAACGATCGCGCGCGTGCGCCGCGGCCGCGGCCGCGTCTCGGTTCAGCCGCGTAATATTTTTTTCACGCAGCACTCTTTTTCGAAGCCCGTGCGTGGGCTCGGACGTCGTTGCGCGCATTAATCCGTGGTTTAGCGAACCAATTTAAATATCAGCGGCGCGCTCGACGCAATTTTATATCATTTCCGATATCGCGCGCCTGTGTGGGTGGGTTTAACGCTACGAAAGCCCTCTTGCCCCTCTCCCCTCACGCTCCCCCCGCTCTCTTTCTCTCTTTCTCTCTCTCTCTCTCTCTCTCTCGCGCTCGTTCTCCGTTGCCCACCCATCCCTACCCCGCGCGCCTTTGGCGTCCCTACCCTTAACACAAACCGTTACGCACCTACACCAGATATGCGTGTTTTACGATGCGTGTCGTCGTCGCGTACTTCGTCTTCATCGTCGTCGTCGTCGTCGTCGTCGTCATCCTCGTAGTCCTCGTCGTCGTCGTCGTCGTCGTCGTCGTCGTCATCATCACCATCATCATCATCGTCCTCCTTCCCTTCTTCGTCATCGTCGTTTGTAAACGTGCGTGTGACCGGCACTCGTACGCAATGCTCGTAACGTCGTCACGACGTACTTTGCGGTATCTTGAGAGAGAGAGAGAGAGAGAGAGAGAGAGAGGGAGTAGAATAGAGAAAGAGAAAGAAAGACCGCACGCGCATGCGCACACGCGCGCAGCGTATACAGGGTAGCACATCTTCATTTTCAAACGAATGCGAGCTGATCGCGCGTCGTAATTGGACACTTTCCGGTTTTTCGGTTTTATCTTTCAACCAGAATTTGAGCAGAATTCTTGACCTACGTTTTCTAACTCCTCCCCCTCCCCCGCCCTCTTTGCCGTCTTTTCGCGTCGACAAAGGAAAATACCATCACGGTCGTCGACACTGAAAATTCGACGACGTGCCGACCTTCGCCTCTCTCGGCCGAACTCTTGCAAACAATGAAATATATTCTCTCTCATGTGGTTCCTAAGGTATTCCAAATGAATTCGGACACCGTGTATATGAACGAGCGAAAAGCGCGCCAGCGAATCAATGCGCGCGAACGCGCAAGTTTCGTGCGTGTGAGTGCGTCGTGTACTCGGTTGAGCCGAGCCGATTTTGCTCTCTCTCTCTCTCGCGCGCGCGGCCGATTTTCCTGCGATTACGCGAAGATCGGCAGCCAAGGGCGGCCGGAGATGGGACGGGGGGAGAGAGAGAGAGAGAGAGAGAGAGATCGAACGTTTCGAACGGTACAACACCTCTCGCGGTCCGAAACCGGACAGCAACAAGTGACTTTGGTCGACGGCCGGGAGGTACACACGGCGCGATTCGCGGAGTTCACCTACCGATTCCTCCCCTCTGCCCTCTGGCCCCCCTCCCCCGCCCCGTTCACCCACCCACCCACCCACCCACCCCCCGCCACTGTTCGCCCGCGTGATACTGATCCCTGCGTCCACTTTGGCGCGGATCCTTTGTTTCCGCGATGCGTTGCATCGCCACTTTGACGGCAAGCCCCCTGACCGCGCTTGCGAGGATCCACGGGGAAATTTGCGAGACGCGGAGACGGGGGAGGGATCTTGTTTGGGTTCGCCGGGCATCGCGAGGAAGTCGAGTTTCGTCAAAATAATTACGCGGAAGCGATGCCCTCTCCCGCCCCTCTTGACCAATTGCGGTCGACCGTTGGTGTTCGGTAGAGCCAAGACACGAACGCGCGCGTATTAGGCTGAACACGAGGACAATCCCTGTCGATTTTTTCTTTCTGTTTTTTTAATAGAAATTTTTAACGGGGTCGGTGTGTACTGTGAATGTTCGTACGTGCGAAAGTATCGGAGAACGTTGCCACGGAAGATCGACGGACTCCTTCGTCGCGCCGTCGTCGTCTGGACGGGTAGTGAGAATCCAGCTTTAACCGACCGTTGCAAAGAGGAGAGAGAGAGAGAGAGAGAGAAAGGGAGAGCAATTCTCACAAATCCCTACGAGACGCGGAAAGGAAAAAGAGCGGCAAGAGGGGGGAGGAGGAGCCAGATGAAAAACACATCCGTGAAATCGTTACGTATGCAATGCTAAATGTGCCGAACCGGCTTGATAGGAAAGCGTAGAACGTAGATGAGAGAAAATATCTCGGTTGGAGAAGGAGAGAGAGAGAGAGAGAGAGAGAGGGGGGGGGGAGAGGGAGAAAGAGAGAAAACCAAGAAAGCACCGACGACTTCCTTGGCCCGCCGATCGAGACAGCCGCGAGATCGTCGCGGCTGTCGTCGGCTTTGATATCGATAGTCTCGATTGCCGATACCGCGTATCCCGCGGTGGTATCGACGCCGGCGGTGCAGTCATCATTAGCCGTCCGGAAAACGCTCGGGGAGAATCGGGCGAGTCGAAATCTAATAATAAACGCATCTTACGTCCGTTTCCGTCGCTCCGGCGAGTTCCGAGCTCCTAGCTCGGCCGAGAAGAGGGCAAAAATGAGCGGCGCTCGCTCGCTCGCTCGCTCACTCGCTCGTTCGCGGCGGCTGCGAGCAAAAAAAAAGTTTCGAGTACACTTTCGCTGGCCTCGTGGTGCCGGGCGCGGGCGCAAGCTGGAGCTCTCTTCGACTCTCTCGCGCGACAAAGGCCGACTGATTCAAGGTCCCACGGATGTGCACGCACACACGCGGCCCCGGCCCTTCGTGTGTGCGCGCGCGCGCGCGCGCGCGCGCGGGGCCCATTCGTTCGTGATGTTTCGCGTCGCTTTCGAGGACATGCTCCGGCTAGTAGTAGAGTTTCTACCCGGGATATCGCTTTTTAAATCGAGCGATCTTGCCTTTGAAACGCGCCCAATTACGACGCATTCCGATATACGGGGAACGGACAATTCTCCGCGCGTCTCTGTCTCTGTCCTCTGTCGCGACACGTATGTGTGTGTGTGTGTAATTTAACTCGGCGAAACTGAAAATCGAGCTCGACAGTCGTTCCTTCGTCCGGATCGCCTTCCGATCTTCTCTCGGTTTCTCCGTCGAGAACGATTCCCTCCCCGTTTTTCAAGTGACCTCCCTCAACGAGCGGCGTGCGAGAAACTTGTGCTTTGGACATCATTCCGACTTGATTCCGTTTATAATTTCGACCTTACAGCACGCGCGCGCGCGCACGCTCTTGAAATTCTCCGAGAAGTCTCGGAGAGCCTCCGCACAGCTCGCATGCTCAAGCCGCTGCATCGTTCCTTTGCCCGCGCGCGTTAATCCGCTTTTTCGCGGTGGCATCGCGCTAATTCCGGCATTACGCGCCGCGGCAAAAATGGCGCGTGCGGCCGCGTTGCTCCTTTTCTTTCCTGATGCACGACAAACGGACGACGTCTGAAACGGACGACGCGTCTCTCTCGTACTCCGAAGAGCCCGGAGAGTTCATAACGGCGAGAGAGAGAGAGAGAGAGAGAGGGAGAGAGGGAGAGAGAGAGGGAGAGAGAGAGAGAGCGCGCGAATGCGGACTCTCGCCGCATTTTTTTTTTCTCGCTCACTTCGAGAGGTCTTTGCGAATTTTACAGTGAGGATTTGCAAGTGGAGGAATTTGTTGACACCGCGTTGAAAACCGCGCTTTTTTCCTTTACTGCCTCCCCCTTTCCCCTCTCATTCTCTCTCTCTCTCTCTCTCTTTGTGGTAGAGAACGCGAGGGAACATCCGTGTCCGCCGCGTCGACTCGACTCGCGGAATTTCGCCGCGAACGGCAGTTGAGCCCGGCGGATCGAAAGAGCGGGTGCGATTTTTCTCGGCGACGGTTTCCGTTAGCGACGCGCGGCTAATATTAATTCCAAGCGTGTGGAATCCCCGTCTCTCTATGGCAGCTGGTTTATATGCGCTTCTCGGAATTTGCGTCCTGTGCTTCGCGCCGCGGCCGAAAGAATCCGCAAACGACTCGTTCTCTGTCGCGGTTATATGGAGTGTCCCGAAAAAGGCGTCCCGTCACGGTGCCCGCATCCTGTCCTTGCGGGACATTCGCGTTATTTCCCTCTGGGAACGGTCTACTTTACCTCTCGGCGACTCTTTGGATTTTATTGTTGGGAAAAAGGCGGTCTAAGGAAAATGGCAGTCGTGGGGAGAAAATGCGCTGCGGGATAATCGGCCGGCGTATCCTTTTCGTTTGCGTTTTTCCTTCCTCTTGTTTTGTCATGTGACGCGCGATTACTTCGGAGAGAGCACGAGACTGGGCCGACCGCCGACGCGCGTACTTTTCGGCCACCCTATGTGGCCTATGTGATGCGCGACGGTGGTATTGAATTTTTGTGCATGCATCTACGGTCGATTCGACGAAAGTGCAGCCGGAGACGGAGAGCTAACGGGTGACGCGAAATGTCTCGTCGCGAGTGGTAAAAAGTCCCGGGAATCGGATTCTCTCGTGTTCGTTCGCAAAATTCGTTTGCAAAATTTGCCGCTATTCGGCGATTGGTTGCCAATCGCCAACGCGCGCATGCGCGAGAAATGATGGTCATTTCCGCGCGATAAAATAAACACGTGTTAATACAATAAAGTAAAAGTTGCGAGCAACGACAATTCGCGATGACGACAATCGGCCACGATCGGCTGACGAATCGCCTGACGGCGGCCTGACGATTTTCGGGATTTTATTTCCGCATCGTTTCCGGAACATTATTCCCATCGACATTACACGCGCCGCGTCTCTCGCGGCGTGCGTACAATGTGGTCCTTCTGAGCGAAGAACAACGCCGCCATCCAGAGTTTAACGCACGCACGCGCGCGCTATCGACGCACCGAGATTCGCGACCTTTAAAGACTAAAGTTCGCGGTATTCAGTCTAGACAAGATTTATGGACATTAACAAAGTTCAATCGCCGAGACCGGAGGCCCTCGGTGAGGAGAGCCCTCGTACGCCACGGAAAAGGATCGCCGTCGGACTTTGACGAATAACGCACCTCGCGATCCGACGCGGCGATGCTCAATTAGGGACGCCTCGCGCGCCTTGCGTCATTTAATAAATCCGCGCGCGTATCGCGCCGGTGAGAAGCGCGCGTGCGCGCGCTCGCTCCGGACGTTGAACGATGAGTCGCGTACAATCGACAAGTGTAAACGCGGGGAACGAACGGTATCTCTCGCGTACACACAGCGTGAAACGGCGGAGTCGCATCTCTCTCCGCGCGCGCAAGGTCGAAGCCGCGAGCGAAAGTGCCGGCCGAACGACAGTGCAAGTTTCCAGCGATAGCGAAAGCACACCGGCCGTGGCGGCGGCGGCGGCGGCGGCGGCGGCGGCGGCGGCGGCGGCGGCGGCGGCGGCGGCGGCAGCAGCAGCGGCGGCGGCGGCGGCGGCGGTCACAGCTGTAAAGCTATTAGAGTTCGGGGGCGGAAAACGCCGGGCGGCGGCAGCGGCGGCGGCGGTGGAGGCGGGGGTGGAAAACCGCTACATAGCGAGAGCTATTGGTTTCTGTGTTACGTGTTCCCGCGTGCTTCGCAAAAGCTTTCACTACTGTGCTCGCGCTCGTGTGCATGTGCACGTACGTAGACCGCACGCGTACACACACACACACACACACACACACACACACACCACACACGTACGTGCACGCACACGGACGCGCACGGGGCGGTTCGACGCGAGCGAGCGAACGAAACAGCTTCTCCCGCGAGGAGCGAAATAGCTTTTATGCCTTCCCTCTTTGCGATTTCTTCTTTTTTTCATTTTCTTTTTTTTTTTGTTTCTTCATTCCGCTTCTCCCGCAAACGCCGCTTTTTTTCTTCATTTGCGCATCTAGAAACGTTGTATTTAATTTCGTCGAGTAAACGACGCGATTCCGCGCCGCTTTCGCGCCGAGCTACGAAAGAATTGCCGCGGTACGAGTCGGCGGGTTAGGGCTGCGAGAGCGAAAGAGAGAGAGAAAGAGAGAGAAGAGAGAGAGAGAGAGAGAGAGGCTGACAAGACGGATGGGAGGAGAAGAAGCGGCGCGAGTGCGAGCAAACGTCGATCGATATTTCGCGCAGAGCTGCCGGCTGCGATTTTTGACGATGCCGGCGAAAGTACCGCGAAACGCGCGCATAAATTACTCGCGGATATTTCGAGCTGCGGCTTTTTTTTGCAAGAGTGCACTCGACTGAGTTGAATGGAAATTTTTTTAAGGTCGAATGTCGACGCTCTCGCGAGATTGACACTGACGCGTGCGACTTCATTGAATATTATTTATTCTGCATTGCGTTGTCGTTACGCGTGCATATGCTCAGGAAATTGCAATCTCACGGACTTTCGACCGAAAGTTACGGACGACGAAACGGTTTGCGTTTCCGCGACGGCGGCGGCGGCGGTGCGTCCTCCGTCGATCAAGTCGGCCGACTCGCGACGAAACAGCTTGTCCCGCGAGGAGCGAAGTAGTTTTATACCTTCCCTCTTTGCGATTTCGTTCTTTTCTCCTCCCTTTTCTCCCGCAAACGCCGCTTTTTTCCTCATTCGCGCATCTACAAACGTTTCTCACGTTGTATCTAATAGAAATCACGTTGTACTTAATCTCGTCGAGTAAACGACGCGATTCCGCGCGAGACTTCATTGAATATTATTTATACTACATTGCGTGTCGTCGCATTACGCGTGCACACGCTCGGAAAGTCGCAATCTCTCACGGGCTTTCGGCCGAAAGTTACGGACGACGAAAAACAGTTTGCGTTTCTGCGACGGCGGCGCGGGCGGGCGGTACGTCGATCAAGTCGGCCGACTCGAGACGACGCGATACCAGTTCAAAGCCATCGTCAGACTTCTAAGCAACGTGAATGAAACAGTTAGGCGCGCAACGTACGTACGGCTAGCGGGTATCAAAGAGAGCGGTGCGCGCGAGAATCGGCGTGTATGTGTGTGTGTGTGTGTGTGTGTGTGTGTATGTGCAAACACACAGCGCGAACGTAATAGTAGCCTTGGCTCTCAGCAGCGATGGTCACGTTATAAGCAACGCCTGTGTGTGACACATTCTCACATAGTCTCTCTCTTTCGCGTCACGTGCGCGCGAGAGCTCACGCTCACGTGACGTGTAATAACGCACACCCGCTAATCCGTGCATCTCGTTTCTTTCTCGTTGAACTTGTGCCGCCTTCGGTATATCGCGACGACGCGCTCATTCGCGACGGAACGACCTGATCCTGAGTAGTGGTAGAGAGAGAGAGAGAGAGAGAGAGACTTCTTAAATCGCGTTTCCCACCCCTCGCGCCCCCCCCCCACCCCCACCTCGAGCGAGAACGAGCGTTCTCTCTAATATGTGCGAATTTCTCTGCTTCTCTGTTTCAGATCGTACAAATCAACCGCCTTCTAACAAGCCACATTAACCTCAAGTGATTTCTATTTTCTTACGAAAGAAGTAATTAGTATGTTTATATCGACGTGAAGGAAGAACAAAACGAAAAAAAAAAAGAAGAAGATATCCCAAGAGCTTAGGTTCAGAAGAAGACAAAAGATTAAGAGCTATATTATCTAATAAGTGTACAAAGTATATCTCTAACGAAGGGAGAAATACGAGAACAGATTAAAACAAACAAGTCCACCAGTGCCAAATCCAGTGGAGAGCGAGGTAGAAGTGATCGTCGCGAAACGGAGAGTTAGAGAGGAAGATTGACAGAGAGAGAGAGAGAGAGAGAGAGCGAGAGAGAGAGAGAGAGGAGAGAGAGGAGGGAGAGAGCGAGAGAGAGAGAGAGAGAGAGAGAGAGAGAGAGTGAGAACGACAGAATAAATGGAGCACGAGAGCAAGACCGTAAACCAAAGAATCTACCATTTTTTCTATTAACCATTCATCAAGTAACAATTAATCTCTCGTCAACTCGAGATAAATAGTAAGACACACACCGATTCCTTCGTCAGAGCCGATTCTTAATTAAGCGAAACCGGCACAGTTTTTGTAAGCTATAAAGAGGTTTATAGAGATAACTGTAAAAAGTAAGTGCATCTTTCAAACTGGACGCGTCACGTGACAGATTTTCGCCAAGCTAGAGAGGAAGAAGAATCAGACAAAGGGAGGAGAGTCAACCGGATTTCGCTTGAACACTCCCGGAGCAACCGATCTACTTCAGTTCGTAGCCTAAACCTGTTGAGTACAAAACGACACAGAGTTAGAGATATAGATAGACAGACAGACACACAGGGCGAGAGCGAGAGCGAGAAGGACAGGGAGAGCGAGAAATCGAGTGCGAGAGAAAAAACGAGAGAGAGAGAGAGAGAGAGAGAGAGAGAGAGACAGAGAGAGACAGAGGGGGAGAGGGAACGAGCGAATATAAAATCGAGGAAGCAACCTTGGACGAGCGCGTCGAATACGAGCTTGAAAGATCACGTGCTCAACGGAACAACAGCAGACACAGGAGCCGCGCCATCAGGAGTATCCCCAAGTCGGAACGTCGGATTCTTCCATCCGGACGGAGTTTCACGGTGACGCATCTCCAGAACGTATCGAGAAACATGTCAACAGGACGACGCAACGAAAGAGCCGGACTCTCGAAATCCAGCTCGACGTACTAACGACAACTGAAGAGGATCACTGCGCGGCCAGGCGCGCGCAGTGACTGACACCGATAGAGGAGAGAGAGAGAGCGAGAGAGAGAGCGAGAGAGAGAGAGAGAGAGAGAGAGAGAGAGAGAGAGAGAGAGAGAGAAGAAGAAGAGGAACAAAGGGCAGAGGAACGCTCAAATGCCCCGCGCGGACATCCTGTCGAGGACTCGCGCGGCGGAAGTGCGATAATCCACGGCGTCGGTCGGTCGGTCGATCGGTCGGTCGATCAGTCGATCGATCGAACGGACGATCGGACAG
Organism: Harpegnathos saltator; assembly: GCF_003227715.2. Classification (NCBI taxonomy): domain Eukaryota; kingdom Metazoa; phylum Arthropoda; class Insecta; order Hymenoptera; family Formicidae; genus Harpegnathos; species Harpegnathos saltator. The sequence continues at coordinate 535,631 of NW_020230719.1, read as the reverse complement.
ACGGACAGAGTTCGCTCCGACGTGAAACTCGGGGAAGGTGACGAGGAGAGAGCGGGGAATCTCGGCGGAGAGAGTAAACACGAGAGCCTCGGGAGGAGGATCCAAGAAGAAGAAGAATCCAAGACGACGACGACTCGGCGTGGCTCACGGGAAGCTCTCGGGCGGGGGTTAAGATCGCGATGACGTGGCGGGGAGGATGAGCGCCGAGGTGACGAAGGAGGTCGTCGCCACCGAGAGGGTGTCCACGAGCCCTCCGGCGGCGGTCGCGACCTCACCGGGTGCGGTGCCGCCCGGTCTGCCGCCGTTCAGCAGCTTCGCCGGCGACAACGCGATGGACAGCTCGACGACGCTCACGACGCTCCACCCGCAGGATGTCGGCCTGGGCATGTCCTGGGGCGACTATTACACGGAGGGCCTGTCGAGTCGACTGGTCGACTCGCGGGAAATCGGCAACCAGCAGTACCGGCCGTGGGAGTCCAAGGCGGGCGGGCCGGAAGGCCTGCCGAGCTTCACCAGTCAATTTACCGCGCCGAGCGAGGCCGAGCCGCAGCTGACGGCCTTGACGCCGCTGTCGCCGGTGTCCATGTCGCACTCGCCGCCGGTCACGACCCTGCCTAGCTTCCACACGTTGGGCACGCCGCTACCGGTGCCGCACACGCATCGCGGATCGATCGGTTATCCGCTGGTACCGGCGCCGGTGCAGGCGCGGGAGGTGCCGGCGCTTCAGCAGCAGCTACTCGACGAGCGTCACATCCAGCTGCTGGGCTCCAGCCCGGTGCAAGCGTTCCCGCCGCCGCCGCCGGGTCACCCTCACCACACGGTGCTGACGGTGGTGAAGTCCGACTACCCGCAGCTGCACCATGCGAATTTCCAGAATCCGATGTCGACCGTGCTGGACTCGTCGCCGACCACGAGACCGATCGGCATCGACGGCCGCAAGAAGGAGCGCAGAAAAATCCGCGCGGGCTCCATGGAGTCCGAGGACGGCGGCGGCGGCGGCGGCGGGGGAGGTGGAGGCGGAGGGGGCGGCGCCGGCGGAGGCGCCGGTGCCGGCAGCGTCGAGAGTTCCGGCCAGGTGGCCGCGGTGTCCTCCACCGCGAACCGCGGCGTCCACCACCTGGGCGGCGGCATGACCGACGGCGACGGCGACGGCGGCCTCGGGGACAAGCCGGCGAAGAAGAAGCGGAAGAGATGCGGAGAGTGCATCGGCTGCCAGCGCAAGGAGAACTGCGGCGACTGCGCGCCGTGCCGGAACGACAAGAGTCATCAGATCTGTAAGATGAGGCGGTGCGAGAAGCTCACCGAGAAGAAGGTGAGTCCAAGTGAAGTTTCTCCGTTTCTCCCAGGTCGCGCGGCAAGTTCGCGCGGACTTGAACTTCGCGTTCGTCCTTTCCTTCGCCAGCTGCGCGAGGATCGCGCGACAGCGCGCGCCGGGAGGACACGGCAACGTTCGCGTCCGGCGGCTCGCGCATCCGGTATCCGATGGGAGGAAATTTATCTGCCGAGAATCGCTGAAAGTCAATTTCCTCCTCGTTGGATAGGGATTTCGCGAAAGCCCCGGCGGAGGAGAGAAAAACGTCGCCACCTCCCAGCCGCTCGCCCGCTCGCCAATTCTCCTCGCGGCTTTCGCGCCGCGGAGAACTACAAAGCCGCCGGTCGATCGCCTTTCCGCGAAATCCTGATAGAGACGCACGCGAGCGACCACTACAGCCGTAGAAAGGTAGTAAACACAGACAAAACGCCGTTATAGAACGGCGCGCATATATATACATATATATATATATATATAGCATGAACTTGGCCTCGATGCCTGAATGTGCCGGGAATCCCAGAGGGAAATACAGAAATACAGATAACCGAGGTGGTTTATTATTGTAGCGACATTGAATAGGGGGTTGGTGGGTTGACTGGCTGGCTGGTTCGCGCGCGCTCTGTTCAGCTGCTGCCGCTACTAGGGATGGCGTCGAGCCACCTTCGCGATGTCGCGTTTGATCAAGCTCGATCGAGCGCGGCGACGTTGCGCGAGCAACATTGTGCCGCCTTTCGAGACGAGTAGCTCGAGAAGGAGATCGAGCCACCACGGCCAATATCGCCTTCTCTCAGCGGCTATCTTATTTTTCTTTTTCTCCTAATGCCCGAGGGGGCAGGATCTATCAGCGCGACAGCCGCGCTATCTCACGGGCTATATATATAAAAATTCTGTCGGAAACACCAAACACGATCGTCAGCGCGATGTCCGATTAGCGCCATGCGCGCGCGCGCGCGCCCCCGGCGATTGTTGGCAAACGCCGAACGACGACGCGCAGCAACGGAGCGGACGCTTATCGTAGGGCAAGTTCAAGGCTCACCGCGGGTCATAATAATCGCGTATCGAACTTCGTCTCCCGTTCGGAAACGGCGTGTTGTTTGCCGGCGACACGCGCACCGACCGACCGACGCACGCACGGCCCCGTCCTCTCCTCTCTCTCTCTCTCTCTTTCTCTCGCTCTCTCGCTCTCTCGCTCTCTCGTCCTCCCGCCGCCGTCCGCTCTCCGATAACATTCCGCCATTTATCAATTAGCGTTTTCGCCGGCCGTTGTTGCTTCGTGGCCAGCAGCTTCCCTGTCGCGCCGTATCTAATCGCTGTTTTAAGAGGACCGCTCGCTCCGCAAGTTCCTCATTTCTGCGGAGAGGAAGATTGCACGGAAGAGTCGAGTCCCGAGTCGAAGAGGGGATGATGTCGGAGCGAGTCCAAGGTCCCGGGGTCGGGGTAACCTATGAAGACCCGGGTCCTCTTTGGCTTGCTGGACAATAATTCCACCATTGGGCAACTTAAGGCCCATGCTTGCCAATTCTATTGTCTCCGTCGTTCCTTCGCCGTGTCTCTTCCCGCCTCATCTATTGGTCTTCTTCAGTCGAGAATAGTTCTCTGATTCAGCCATTCTTTGGCTCGTCGGACGAGCTGTTCTACCATTGGGCAACCTAAAGCCGCAGTCACACCAGCGATTGGCGATTGGCGGTCACAAAATAGAGGATTGTCTAAACGGCAATCACCAATCCCAAACGTCGGTGCCTGTTTTGCCCTGATTGGTTGAAAAGTCGTCAATCGCGATTGTAATCCAATCGGCAATCGCCAGTGTGATATTACCGCTTTAGGCCCAAGCTTGCCGATTCTTTTGTCTCTATCTCTCCTTCGCCCTGTCTCTCTTTCCGCCTCATCTATTGGCTTTCCTCGGTCGAGAATCGTAGACTTCTGATTCGGTCAAGAGTCTCGCAGGTTCTAAAAGCTCCCTCGGCTTCCTGCAATCGCGCCGTTTCATGATTCAAGCGTGACTATTTCCGGCGAGGACGAAAGTCGCGCGCGCGCGCGCCGCCTGCGAGAAAAGGGATGATAGATCGGCAGCAGTCGAAGACTCCTCCGGTGTGTACAGCCACGCCGTCACAACAACTCACACCCTCTTTTTCTCCTACTTCTCTTCCTCGTGCTCTCCTCTCTCCTCCCCCTCCCGCCAGGACTTAACACCCTCTTTATCCCGAGGGAAGGAGCGGCCGGCTCCGCTCTGTCTTTCCTTTCGTTCGCGCGAAAGGACTCTGCCCTCGAGAGTTCATCGCACACCTGCTGTCGAGAGGCCGCGCGTATCCACTCGCTCTCTCTCTCTCTCTCTCTCTCTCTCTTTCTCTTTCTCTCTCTCTCTCTTTCTTATTCTCCCTCGCCTCTGCCCCTCTGCCCCGCGCTGTTGCTGGCCTGATTTTTATCGTCTTCCTCCTTGTTTTGACCCGATTCCTCATAAACACATGGATCATCGACCCGTCGCGGCGCGTGGATTTTGCGCTCCCTTCGCCTTCGGAGACTCGTCGCCGACGTCTCGCCATCTTAGCGTGTCTTCCGCGCGTCATCGCGTCGCCGACGATTTCGCGGGGATCCGAAAATCGAAACGCACGGGCGCGATCGTGCGGCCCGCCGCCGCCGGGGTGTCCTTTCGCGTCGGACGAGCCAGCCGCGCTGCGATGGCAACGGCGACGGCGCGGCGGCGGCGGCGGCGGCGGCGGCGTTTCGGTTCCGGTTTCTCGATAAATCGAAACAACGGAAGCCCGTCAAAGTGCGAGAGGCGAATGGGAGAACGTGAGCGGACGACGGGTGGAAAAGGGAAAGAAGAAAGGGGATCCGTTTCGCCGCGAATGAGGGTTCGGTTACGTTAACTGCAGCGGCTCTCCTCTCGCCTCCGCTCGGCTCGGCACGGCTCGCCTCTCGAACTCTCGTCGCCGCCGTCGCCGTCGCCGTCGCCGCCGTCGTCGACCTCGTCGTCGCGCTCGCACTCGAGAATGCATTACGAATGCTTTTTGCGTTATTCGCCAAAGCGATAACCGCCCGATAACCGGATACAATTCTCGGTTGCTCAGGGTTATCTGACGGCAGGCCAATCAACCCGCGCTCTCGCGGCTTCTCCTCGTCCCGGCAAAATAACGCGGCGGTCTCGTGCCATCGACACGACGCTGAAAAATGCACCGCGCTTACGTCGCGCTTACTCCCGATGTAATGTGGAACCTAACCCGCGCGCTAACTCGTCGACCATCTCGCCATTTCGGCGTTCGGCATTGCGAATTAACGAGACTTTCGTCGACGGCGACGGCTACGTCCGCCGAGTGAATCACGCGGAAAACTCGTGTCCTTCTTCCTGCAGGAGTCTACGTGCGAAAGGTATGACACGGTCGTCACGTAATTTACGTGATTTTCCTCGCCAGTTAGGGCGCATTCACACCTGGGCAGAAAAGCATAAAGCAGGAAGGCAGCAGCCAATCGGAACTCGTGCTGATAGTCTGCCTCTCTCTCTCTCTCTCTCTCTTTCTCCTCTCTCTCTCTCTCTCTCGTGAGAGATTTTCTCTCCGTCACTCTCTTGGCTGCTGCCTTCCTGCTTTCTGCTTTTCTGCCCAGGTGTGAATGCGCCCTTAGGGTGGATTCATACCTTGGCAAAAAACAGAAGTCGAGAGAGTGACAGAGAGAGAGACAGAGAGAGAGAGAGAGAGAGAGAGAGAGAGAGAATGACGAACGCTGATAGTCTGTCTCTCTCGCGAGAGAGAATATCAGCGTGATTTTTGACTGGACGCTGCTTTTGTGCCTCCTGCTTTTCCGTCAAGGTGTGAATCCGCCTTTAGACGCGCGCGGTATTCGCTACTCGAAATGTGCACATTTATTCCTCCGGGAAGCGATTTCGCCGATTTGAACGTTGTTGCTCGCAGCTCGCACGGCCGTTCGCGTCGGACGCAATCGGACACGTCGGTCGGACGATAACGCCTTTTTCCAGGACAAGAAGACGTGGGCGAAAGAGAGAAAGAGAGAGAGGGAGGAGAGGTGGGGTGAAACCGTCGATTGTAAAAGCTTCGCTTTACGCACGCGAAATTTAAATGAACGGAACATGCCCTCTCCCCCTCTCTCTCTCTCTCTCTCTCGCTCGCTCGCTCGCTCGCTATATCGCTTCTCTCTTCTGCGATTCCGCCCGAAAATCGACTCTATCGCGCAGAGGGTAGCAAAGCCGCGAGTGCGAGTAGGAAGGAACACGCAGAAAGGAGCGAGCCGGCGACGGGGTGGCGGCGGGGTGTGGGGGAGGGCCTTGAAGCTACGCAGTTCCCGCTAACGGCAGGAGTGTTTCTCGA
>NW_020230719.1:497500-525000 GCF_003227715.2 Harpegnathos saltator | reverse complement strand
ACGGGAATTATGTCGACAATGCTGCTGATTGCCGGTTCATTATGACGTCATAAAAGCGAATCTAGCTGGTACGGTATGTACCTACCGCTAACGTAGCGCAGCCGATCAAGGATAATCGCTCTTAAGGCGCGCGTACAGCTCTCTTCAAAGCGCGCGACGACGCGCCGGGCGGAAACCACCGGCGAGAATCCGCGCCATGCGCGGTTCGCTTCCGCACGCGGCCGCGTGCGCGTTTTCGCCCGGCGGAATTCGCCCGGCCCGCCCTTGCGGCGAGCAGCGAGTTGTCGGCATCCGTGTGTCGCATCCAGTCTCGTTAACCGGACGCGAGTCTACCGCCGAACAGCCGAGTGTGTGTGTGTGTGTGTGTGTGTGTGTGTGTGTGTGTGTGTGTGTGTGTGTGCCGACTATTCGTCCGCCCGTCCGGCCCCGCGCAATCCTCGGCGCACGCTCGTTCCCATCTTTATGCAGAGAAGGATAATTAGCGTGTAAACATAAATCAAGGCGGCTTGGCGCGCGATCGATTAACGGCGGCGGGGTAGAGCGCCGCCTCGGGGGTGGATGCGTGCGCGTGTGTGCGTGCGTGCGTGCCTGCGGGAAAGAGAGAAAGGGGGGAGGGAATTAAAGAGAAAGCCAGAGGAGGCGCGGGGGGGGAGGGGTGGGAGAGAAGGGGGAGAAGGAAGGGGAGAAAATTATTCCGCAATTCTCGCGAAGCGCGCGAACAGCGCTGACCCGATTTTCATCCGCGCGCCGATTACGAGAAACGAGAACGCCGGCCGTTTTCGCGATCGGGATTCGACTCGAGGGGGAGGGTGCCGGCGCGGCCGCGAGCCGCCGGCGGATTGAAATTGCAGGCAGAAGTGTCGAGGCGGCGCGGCAGAGAACGACAGCTTGCGAACATTTATTTCCGCCGATGCGACGACGTGGCGTCGTCGTCGACGCGGGCGAGGGGCGCGGGGACGGTGCAAGAGGGGTGCGTATTCCTTGTCATCGATCTCGCGGGATCGTCTTTTGTCCGTATTAATGGGCCACGCGCCATGTGGCGGCACCGTTTCGAGCTCGCTCGGATCTTACCTCGACGGCCGCCGGCGCGGCGGCGGCTGCGAGTCGTCTCCGGGTCATTGGGTGATCGACGTCGTGCCCGAGGTCGTTATCGGGTCATGTGCGCTCGCAATGTCCGATGCGTGACATCCGGTGTCCGATCGCAGAGAGAGAGAGAGGGGGGGAGGGGGAGGGGGAGGAGAGAGGCACAAGGGAGAGTAGACTCGGAGTTGTTCTCGGGGATCGAGAGATATCGCGGCGAGGGAGCTGCGCGAATTTTCCCCGCGAGTTACAGCCCTCATCGCGTCCGCATCGCGATCACATCCGCCGTGCGTGCCGCTTTTGATCGCGGCGCGCGCGCGGTCGAATAACTCGACGATTAATCCCCGAACTCGGCATCGATCCATCGCCTCGCCGGCGCACGATTCGTCTTTCTTTGGCGCCGGCCGATCTCCGTCAGCGCGCCTAGAAACTAGATCCGCGCAGCTGCCGCGTCGCAGCCGAAACCGGAAGCCGCGCCGGCCATCTTGTTTGTACAGTAACTATGGTTACCATGGGAGATCCTGCGAGAGAGCGAGAGGATGCTTAATGTACACACGATCCGATCCGGCACACACGGAATCTTTTTGTCCGCGTCGCACCACGATGCGTCGCGTTTTCTCTCCCCGACTTTCCCCTCCCCCCCCTCTCTCTCTCTCTCTCTCTCTCTCTCTCTCTCTCTCTGTCGCTCTCATCGGTGCTTCTGGTTTTAGATTTCTGGAATTTATGACTCGATCGTGTCGTAGGCTGAATTGAACGCGGTGGTCGCAGGGTGAGCTTTCCCGCTCCTTCCTGCTTCTTCGGTCGCGACCCTTCCACCAGCGGGAAAACCGGCAGATGGCGATTCTGTATTGCGTCTAATCGGCTTATCTCGCCGGTCCACCTTGATAGATATCATCGTGCGCGCGTTCGCTTCTTCATCGCGGCCGTGAGAAGCGCGAGATGCGCTGAAATTCCAGCGCAAGTGGCATATCGATGGGGCGCGGGGGTGAAACTGACGGATCGTTTCTTCTCTCTCTCTCTCTCTGTCTATCGGTCTGTCGCGCGGCCGCGCTATTGACAAATTGTTAATTATCGTGTAGGGTCGTTCCTCCCGCTTAATCTTTCTCATTGTCGTTGTTGCGAAGAGCAACATGCTTATAAATTACTCTGCTCCCGATACGACCGAACGTAGGACGATTAGCGAGCTCGTAAATCCTTCTTCGCGGCGACTTCGGGGTGGGATTAACGGAAACCGCGTTCCGAGGCTTTAGTTTCAACGATTTGTGACGATCCAGATCCAGAGTGCGAGGCTGCGCAATGAGCTGGGCAAAAGGAGAGAAGGAGAGAAAGAGGAGAGAAGGAGAGACTTAATCGCCCATCGTCGAGCACCCGAATTGTTGTCACCGAAATAAACATCCGGGCACATCTGCGCGCGCATTTTTCACAGCCGCCGTAAAAGGAAATGAATTTCCTCCACACGTGGCCCCCGTTTCATTTCGATTCACGCAGCCTCCAAAAGCGTTCGAACATCTGTCCGAGTTGGGAACAGTTGCCAGATTTTCTCTCCCGAATTTCGTGGACGAATCGATTCTCGATCGACCGGGGAAACTCGCCGGCGAAGTCCGCGTTAACAGCGAGAACGTTTCGCGAAGGAGGAAAAAAGGAAAATTGACACATTGACGCAGATAATGTTCGAGATAATGTTTCTTTTTTCTTTTTATCGCTCCCCTCCCCCCCCCCCCGCCCCTCCCTGCCTGCTCCTTCGTCGCGATGCTGGGAAACGCGAGGCGGGAATATTTACGTAGCGATTGCGAGGAAAATTCCGAGAAACGTGTTTTCCAAAGTGTTTGAGAACGGCATAACGAGATAGCGCGTGCGGCGAGGTTGCCGAAAAAGCGCCTGTCGCGTCGTCCATGCTGCCGCGGACTAACGGCGCTCCCGTAAGTAACAGGATGCGTCTGATATGTTTAACATGACAAAGAGGATAGAGCTGGATGCGCGCCGCGCAGCATCGGTTCTCCCTAGAATCGCGGTAGCGACAAAAACCCAGGTATATGTGCCGGCTGATCGATACCGTAGTCTGCGGGAGCGAGAGAGCGAGCGAGCGAGCGAGAGAGAGAGAGAGAGAGAGAGAGAGAGAGAGAGAGAAAGGGAGGGAGGGAGAGAGAGAGAGAGAGAGAATTCCGCTATAATATACACATGTACGCATACACGCATATAGAGCACGAGAGAGAGTGAGAGAGCGAATCTCTAAAATATAATAATCGTAGACAGCTGTGCACTGGAAGAGGATCGGCTGCTTCTGACACCCGTGTCAAATCGAGCACAGTAGCTCTCACGTTCATTTAATATCCGGATAATTTATTATTCCACTTTGTCTTATTTCTTTTATTTATTCTCATTCGTTTCTGGGCATGAAAATCTTTCGATTCGCCTGAGTCGAAATTTTGGTTCCACATTTGCGCATTAATCGTCATCCACCGTCAGTCGCCGACGAATCGTACTATTATTCTGGTCGCGTAACGAATCGAATGTATAGTTAATAAGAGGACTAATAATAAAGTTGGTCAATAAATATATGCAAATATGGAAATGCATTGCAATGTATTTGTTGTAGATCTGATTATTCGAAATTTAATTGAGCCTGCGGATAATTCATGTTAATCAACGTGGCAGTCGGAACGGTTAATCCCGCAAATTTGAACTTGGTCAAACTTGAGAGATCAGTGGAGAATCTTTCGCGAAATATAACGTTTTACAAATTATTGTCCACAATTAAGGCGATAGATGCGTAGTTATTGTCGTTTTTCCCATGCGATGTGTTTGAGAGAGATTTAATTATTTAATATTCGATTATTCCGATATTTTAATATGTATTTAACATTTATTTTTAATTTCGATGCGAATGGAATATATGCAATAATCAAATATGAAAATATATACGATAAATAAATATTGATCAATGGCGAAGAAATTAGTAGAAAATTTAGCGAAACAGCGGAAAATAATGAACGGAAAGGGGATAAATTATCTTTCTTTTTGGTAATCTTTTTATTCATCCTTTTGTATCGGAAATGTTTGGTGGATCGTAAATTTTGGAAAGGAATAAAGAGGAGAGAGTTGTAATAGCAAAATTGCGTGTCTGAAAACAACGAATTTAAACTTGAATTTGGTGCAATAAAAGGCAAAGCAAGAATGAGGAAAGTGTCGGCTGATTTTCCAGATGGAATTTGTGGTTCAATGTTCAACATTTCCAGAACCAAAATCGGCGCTTGCGAAACTCGGACAAATGTTGAACCAAGTCGTAAATTATTTATAATCTTTGATTGAGCGCATAATTAACAACAATTGCGTTGCTGCGCGACGATACAAGCAATATGAAAAATGACGCAAACACTACGCGAGTTGCGTTCATTTAGCTCGTCTCTAGTTGTCCAAAAATGGCGTGAAACAAGTCATGAACGAACCACGAGTGTCGGCCTTAGAGCGGACTCTAAATTCGACCCGGGGGTCTTGGTATCGTCGAAGCAAATTCGTCGGAATTGGAAACCAGGGTTGGAAAAGTCACTTTGTAAAAGTATCTAGCTACAGTTACAGTTTTTTTCACTAAAAAATTAACTAGTCACAGTTACAAGTTACTGACCTTCAAAAATAACACGCTGCAGTAATAGTTGTTTAGAAAGTAATGAGTCGTTACTATTCAGTTACTTTTTTACAATAATTGTGTTATTATTTTAAATTTCGCAATTGCGTAAATTCCTTCAATTTTATATAAAAGCAGTTTGTTGATTATTATATTCCTCACATCGTATATAATTTTTACAAATTGGATTCATTAATTTAAATGAGCAATTTATATTTATTTTTTAATACTATTAATAACAACTGGGCAGAGGGAAGCCCAGAGGGGGGCCCAGTTGTTCTCGTTTCCTAGTTTTTGCTGTAACTCGAATATTTCTGCATATACTGACCATGGCATTTTACAATCCTTCTCCGAAGATTGAGATATCTAATCTGTTATTTGAATTTTTCATATAATTGAAAGCACGCAGCGCACTTTACGCTGAACGCAGATTGGTGTTAACAAATAAGGACTGGCGACGCGCGACGGAAATGTCCGATAGGCTTACAATTTTTTTTAAAGAAACACAGGTTGCGTTCGGAGGAGAGACTATCAGCGCTACTGCGTCATTTTATCCTTGTTTTACATCGAATGAACGATAAAGATAGATGATACAATAGCGAGTTTTCCAAACGCAGCCGGAATATACTTATTGGACACCAAGCATCGCACGTCGCGTTATCGTGCTGGTCTGCCAGAAACTTACTTTGAAACGTATAAAGTAACTATTAAAGTAACTATTAAACCAGTTACTAGTTGCCAAACAAATGTAACTAAGTTGACTTACAGTGGTATAGGTGGAAAGAAAGAAACGAAGTTAAGTTATGGTTACCAAAAAAAGGAGTAACTGTAACTTCGTTACAAGTAACGAGTTACTTCCCTCCCGACCCTGTCGGAAACGTCCCATCTGACTGACGATTCGACATACTTGGCAATACGCGACGTGCCGCTGACTGCGTTCTCGTCTTTTTGTTACTGGCTTACCGATCCAATATCCCGCCTCGGCCGCATCTCGCTGCTCCGTCGTGGCATTCCGGATACTCGCACGTGACACTGACAGTGACACTGACTATTCGCGTAGACACGATTCTAACGGCGAAAGATGTTAATCGACACGATACCGACGTGAGTCCGATTCTTCGCGCGTCCTGCGCGACAACAAAATGGCCGACTGCCGTTCTGCCAGAGTCTTTAGACCGCTGCTTTCGTCCGCGCATACTTTGCTGCCCTTTTTGCGTTCGACCTGAAAATAGGCGCGACACGTCTGTAACGTGAAATATTTAAACTCCCTCGGTAGAAACGGGATAACCAAAGTATCGATATACGTGTGTGGATGTGTGTGTGTGTGTGTGTGCGCGTATGTCGCTCGCTGGCTCGATCGCGATGGAGAATAGAACAGTCGGTTGATCAGGAGTTGCGACATTTTTCGACCTTTTCGTCGGGGAGAGGCGTTGCAACTTTTAATCCGCCGACTGCACCAAAATAACCGACACCTTCGGAAAAAGATGAAGCGTCGCGCCTGCGGCTCATCGTTGAGCAACGCATACATAGATCTGTCGGTCGACTGATCAAAACGATCGACATTCGCAAAATATTTCGAATGTTCCAGGCGTCGCGAAAGTAATCAGAGTCGCGTGCGCATCGAAAGTGTCGTTCGTAATATTTGATAATCAATGAATGCACGGACAGAAGCTTAAATAGTAAATAAACTTGAACTAATCGACCAATCGCAATATCGATTGTTCCTGTTACGTTACGAGAGAGAGAGAGAGAGAGAGAGAGAGAGAGAGAGAGAGAGAGAGAGAGAGAGAGAGAGAGAGAGAAAGGAATACTCGATTGTGATTAGTCGAGTCGCTCATTGCTTAAGGTTATCACACACAAATGAACGTAAGCAGTAAAGAAACTGACCAATCACAATCAATTATTCTCGTAAGTTTAAAAATGGTGTCTTTAAGATTGTGATTGGTCGGTTTGATTACTGCTTACGTCTTACTGTTTAAGTTCGTTTGTGTGATAGCCTTCAGTCTTGTCGTTTATATTTTTATACGCGTCGCCCTGATATATTAATTGATTTATCGTTAGATTTCCGATAGGAATTTGAACGTTGACTGATAGTTGACGATAACGTTCGGCGACGATTAGGATTTCATAATATTTGACACTTATAGTGTAATCCTTTAAACACCATAACCCGAAAGTTTATAAGCAAACTCGTTATCTAATTATACTCGTTATATAAATAATGTTATCGCTCGTACGATTTTCACAGTATCATTCCTAAAGAAATACTGTGATAATCTACGTGTTTGTAAAGATTAGATACGAAGGAGAAAATTCCCAAGGAGTCCTAACATCTGCTGGATGAATTGAAATGCTCAAAACGCCATGAGTCTCGTGAACGATTTGATTAACAATCCTCTAAAGAAACGAGAAATTCGGGTGTATATATATTTTGCAAAAAGGAATGACGAAAAATGTACAACAACGTGAGTTCACGAATTGGAGTATTGAAAGTACAAGATTGAAAGAAAAGCGATTTTATCTCGTATTAGATACTCATATAATACCAAGCGATTAGATACTCGTATAATACCAAGGAGGATTTCCAGATAATCCCATCATCTACCAAACGCTCGAGTCGAAAGTTAAAATACACCCAGAAAAATATTCTATTCGTAAAGTGATTTTAGTCTCATATTCTAAGCGAAACCTTTTACAGGAAAAGAATCTTTCGATAAAACGATTAAAGTGTAGCATTCATCTAAAATTTATTAGATATTATTCTAACTGTTTCTCTCTTATTTCAAGAGGATTTCTTTTTGTATTAATTAATTTTCCTCTTATGTGAAGAGGAATATTGTTGATTCGAATGTCGGCTTCCTTTGTTCAGTCATGCTCTACCTCCAGACATGAACGGAAAAATAACCAATGTGTTTATGGGTCAAAATATTTGAAACGCTTTTTAAACAATGTGTGTTAGTGCAACATATAAAGAAGATAATTCACCCATATTTGGTCAAATATAGTTTATAATCTATTGCAAGAAGTTGAATAATACATTCTTTCTTTTAACTATGTTTCATACATATTATGATGATCTTATTTCATTCGTGCCTACTTATTGTAGAATTGAAGCCAGAAGGACATTTATATTTATATATATATATATAACATTAGATAAATTTGAAAAAATTATTATAGCGTATGGCGAAAAGTAATATATATATATATATATATATATATATATAATAATTTTAATATAATAATTTTTTCAAATTTATCTAATGTTATATATGTTTCATAATATATAAAGTAATATAAAATATAGAATTTTTTCCGGACAGTTTCATAATAATTTTCTCTCCTTTTCTATAAAGGATCGTATAATCAGTGAAAATAAAATACAACAAGAATAAATAATAATCCTCTTAAAAAAAGATCAAATAATCTGTGTATAAGAGGAAATTTATATTAAATATAATCCCTCTAACTTCAACTAAAATAACATATTTATAATATTGTTATAACTAGTGAAAATAAAATACAATAAGAATAAGTAATAATTCTCTTAAAAAAAGATTAAATAATCTGTGTATAAGAGGAAATTTATATTAAATATAATCCTTCTAACTTCAACTAAAATAACGTATTTATAATATTATATTTTCCTCTTAATTTTAGTGGAATCCTCTTGAGGCCATGATAATAAGTATAAGAATAAAATCCTCTAAAATTTTAGATGATTCCATTTGTCCTGAAATTATTTTTTTTTTCGGTAATATATACTGTGTGAGTCTCACGAATGATTTCGGCTTCTAACAACGCTCCTGGAAGGATTGGGGAACTCGGACGCGTGCGTTTCGAAAAAAGAAGCGACAGCAAATACAACGACGACGTGAGTTCGCGGGTGGCGCATTGACGACGCGGGGCTAAGACGCGATTAGATAGCAAGAAGGGTTTCCGGATAATCCTATCATCTGCCGAAACGAGTCGAGAGAAATTTACAAGCCGAAAATTACAATAAACCGTGAGTCTCACGAACGATTTCGGTGCGCGACGAGCGGGTGTTCCCGAGGAAACGAGAAACGTCCGGGCGCGTGCGTCTCGAGGGAGGAAAGCAACGGAGAACGCACGACAGAGACGTGAATTCGCGGATCAGTGCGTTGAAAATACAAGGCTAAGAGAGAAGATGCGATTAAGGTGATTCGAGCCGGCGCGGCGGAGAGCTCGTTCGCTCGCTCGCTCGCTCGCTCGCTCGCTCGTTCGCAGTGACAGAAACTAGACGGGACACATCGCGTCTATTATCGCACGAACACGTACGTAATGTATGTCTGTAGGTTAATGCAATTCACTCAGATCTCATTGCGAGAATAGTACGGCAGGGAATTGATTGATTGGCTCTTTCGTTTCAGCACGGCGGTATATAGTCGCGGTCTGTCGCGCGCGAAAATGGTAATACCTTGACCGTGAACACACACACACACACACGCACGCACGCACGCACGCACGCACGCACGCACACACACATACACGCGCGCGCGCTCTCGGCATCAGCACCGCTCCCTGTCGCCGCGGCTCCGTCGAAAGCTTTCCTCGCTTTTCTTTGGCCCACAAAGCGGGGCCAGGTAGAGAACCCGGGGCGAGTCGCCAGGGTCGTTGACCCGTCCGCGTCCCTGTGTGTCAAACCTCGGCTCTAAATGGCATATCATAATTTCCTCATCAAATATGACACTGTCGGTCCAGTTCGCTTAACGTTATTACCAGCGCCGGCGCGCCGGCTTGTGTACGTGTGTCTATTTTTCTTCATTTCCATCGAGTGCGCGAGTTGCACGTCGCGTGAGAGGAACGCAGAGAGAGAGAGAGAGAGAGAGAGAGAGAGAGAGAACGAGAGCGGAGGCAATGAGCGAGCCGCCGATCGGTCACCGTCACAGTCGGGCGGGACACAATAGCCCCGCGTGCTCTCGATAATTCCCGAATGCGATCAGCCATCCAAATTTTATTGCTCAAACGGTCATGGAGATTCGCGCGTTACCGTACGAATTACTCGCGTCCCTGCGACTTTGTGGCGCTTTGTGTGCGCACGCCGGCGCGCGCGGACGAAGGGGAGGAAACAAAATCGAGAAACGAGTCCCGCGATTAACCGTTGATAAATCGAGGAAAAAAACCATCGGCCGGGAGACAATGGCGAATATTTTTATAGCGATTCGCGCGAGCGTGCCGCGTCGCGTCGCGCAGCTACATCAACATGACCGGTTTCCATTGGGCGTTTTTAACATCTGCCGCTTCGAATCCTGCGGCTGTGTGCGTACGCACGTGCGTCCGTGCGCACCCGTACGTATGTGCCACCGCTGTGTCTCTGTGTGTGCGTATGCGTGCGTGCGTGCGTGTCTGCCACGCAACGTCGTCGCGCGCCGTTTTCCCACTGCCGATCGACACGCATGCAGATATTACGCGCGATCGCTATCGATCCCGTCGTCCGTTTTCCGCGGATAAATCGCGAGAGAAAGAGAAGGAAAGACAGAGCGGCCGGCGAGGGGGTGGGGGTGGGGGAGACAGAAGTCGATAACCGCGACGGCAACAACCCCCCCCCCCGCCCCGCCGTGCAGGAGAGGGATGGAAAAGCGATGAATCATCGTATCCGCGCTGGAGACTCGCGTCTGAAAGCTCGTGCCGTATCTCTCTCTCTCTCTCTCTCTCTCTCTCTCTCTCTCTCTCTCTCTCTCTCTCTCCTGCAGGAGCAGGAGCGAAAAACAAACCGGTCGCGACGAGGCCGAGAACGAGAGTTTACCGATCGGAGAGCTTTCCTCCCGGCGGACACGTTGCTTAGCAGCGGCTAAGCGCGAACGCTAAGCGCGCGCGGTCTTAGGCTGCGCGGAGTTATGAGCGGAATTCTTGAGGTAGCGATATCTACCGCTATTCCCGAGGCAGCTTAGCGATTTTAATTAAAGCGGAAGGCACGCCGAGCGACGAGTCGCGCCCGCTCACGGAATCGGGGTCGCGTCGTCTTCCGATTAATCGTTGGAAATTTCTCATTTCGCGTCGCGCCGATTTGATCGGCCGCGATATTAATCGCCGGACCCCCTCGGCTCCTCCTCACCCTCTAATTCTCCTTCGTTCTCTCTCTCTCTCTCTCTCTCTCTCTCTCTCTCTCTCTCTCTCTCTCTCTCGGACGCGGTGCGTTCGAATCCGCTCGATCTCGCTTCGTTCTTTTTCTTTTTTTTCTTTGCTCTTTTCCCTATCTAAACATTGGTCGCGTGTCCGAGAGAACGTGCGCTTATCAGTTAAGGCGGGATTACGATGGACTTAACGTAACGGGACGCGACGGGACGTGAAGTGACACAAAACCTAAAACATATTGTTTTATATGCAGCTAGTTACGATCGACTTTATGTAACGTGACGTGAAATACCGGAAGTTAACGCAACGTAAAGCTTGCCAATGTCAAGTTTAGATGTCGCGTTCCGTCAAGTCGGACTGTTCATGTGACACTTTCAAAAACGGAGTTCTTTCACCAGGTTATGCCCGTCGCCAAACTGAATTCTTCTTCGAAAAATATCTCTCACACTAATATAACTATAATATAATTAATTAAATTAAATTAATATAAATATAATAATATTACTAATATAACTCAAACGTCAAATTCATATAACGTCACTTCACGTCCCGTCGCGTCCTGTTACGTAAAGTTCATCGTAATCCCGCCCTTAGCGCAAACGTTTGTCTAAAGGAGGAATCACACCTTGGCAGAAAAGCAGAAAGGCAGCATCTAATCAGAAGTTTCGCTGATAGTCTGTTTCTCTTTTTTATTTTTTTCTCAAGAGAGACAGATTATCAACGTCTCTCTCTCTCTCTCTCTCTCTCTCTCTCCTCTCTCTCTCTCCCTCTCTCTCTCTCTCTCTCTCTCTCTCTCTCTCTCTCTATCACTCTCTTGGCTTCTGCTATTCTGCTTTTCTGCCAAGGTGTGAATTCGTCCTAAAGGCGCATTCACACCTAGGCAGAAAAGCAGAAAGGCGGCAACTAATCACAAATGGCGCTGATAGTCTGTCTCTCTCTTGCGAGAGTTTTTCTCTCTGTCACTCTCTTGGTTGCTGTCTTCCTGCTTTCTGTTTTTCTGCCCAGGTGTGAATGCGCCCTAAGACGCGCCGCGTCTCCTCCCTCGCGTCCGTCGTGTTTCCCGAAAAACGGAAACTTGCGGATGCACGCGCGCCAGAAATGACGAATGCGATCCGGCCGTTGAGCGGCGATAAGCGAGGATATCGTTGAGTAAATTCAAGTCTTCCCGATTCTCTCACCTTCGGTCGCGGGGGGGGGGGGGAAGAATAACCGACAGTCGCTCTCTTCTCTCGCCATTCTCTCCGTCGGATCAATTTGGCCGCGCGCACTCTTTTTCGCCTCGTCTGCGACGAGATCGAGAGGAGAGAGAGAGAGAGAGAGAAAGAGGGGGGAAGGGGTGGGAGAGGGGGAGGGACATACGAGACTACTACAACGTGTGCGTACTACTACGCAACGATATAAATTGAATAGGTAGAGGCGAACATGGCCGCGCGCGTTGCGTCGCGTTCGTTCGCTCGCTCGCTCGCTCGCTCGTTCATTCGTGCGTGCGCGCGCTCGCTCGCTCACTCGTTCGTCCGCTCGCTCACTCGCTCGCTCATGGATAGAAAAATCCTGGGAACGAGACCCCTGTGTACAAGAGACTCGAGCGAGCCAATGAAAATAAAAAGGATGTCAGATTGTCGCGGCGTCGGAAGTTACGGATTAAGTTAGGAAGTAGACAGTTAATGTCGCTTTGGAGAGAGAAGGAGAGAGAGAGAGAGAGAGAGAGAGAGAGAGAGAGAGAGAGAGAGATCATCGAAAGAGAGCGACGTAGAGATGGATGGAAAGAAAAAGAGAGAGGAGAGAAAGAGAGAGAGAGAGAGAGAGAGAAAGAGAGAAAATCGCATATCGGAAAATTTCGCACACTCGTCGGAGCTTCCGTGACGATCCCGAAGAGCGACGTAAACCGAGCGTAAAACGAAGCGCGCCTTGAAATCTTCATTTCCTCGGGAAAACAAGGCGTCGCAAGCAACGCGATCGATCGTCGATCATGATCGCGGCGATCGTGCCATTGGCCGTGCTACGCGTGAAACGTGAACTTCAACGCTGGCAAGATTCCAGTCGCTACAACGCTCCACTAATGACATTCCATTAACCGTTCCTCAGCGCGAAGGCGCGTCGAGATTTGACAAACATTCGCGAATAACACGAGCAACGAGAGAGAACGCTAACGCTCTCGAGTGCTCGCGAGCGCGAGCGCGAGTCAGCAGCCTCTGCAGAGGCTGCGTCCCATTTTCGGCATAAAATGGGTCGGACTACTTCAAACAGACGGACTCTACCACGACCTTGGCAACAAACACAACCACCCTAAACTTACCACCTCCGAATCGCGCGGTCTGAAGAGGGTTGCAACCCCGACCCGGTTGATTTGCGTTTGAACGCGACGACACCCTGCCCTCTCCCTGTCTGTCTGTCTCTCTCTCTCTTTCTCTCTCTCTCTCTCTCTCTCTCTCCCTACCTCTCTCTCGTCTCTCTTCTCGTGCCGGCAGAATCGCTCGATTTAACCGGTTCGCGTGTGCGCGACCGACGAGGAGGACGCGATGATTCGCGGCTGCGCCTCCGGACTGGCGTACAACGAGACGGTTAACGAGGGCGCTGAGAGTGATCGAGGGAGTTTTGCATTTCGCACGATCGCGTCGCGAAAGCGGCGAGCGCGAGCAACCGCCGTTGCGACGTTGCGGCTGGCGATCGCGAGGCACATTTCCGAGGTCACCAGCCGATTAAACCGGGGCCGCCGTGTCCACGCGATCACAGCCGCCCTTAGCGGGAGGGAGCAGGAGGAAGGCGCTAGGTAGAAGGGCCGACACCCTCGAGTCCAAGGGATGGTAATGCGAAGAACTGACCTAGCTATCCTCGCTGCCCCGTGCGGTGAAGGTGGCGGCTGCCGTTAAGTAAAATACGACGCGGGGGCGTCCTTGACTCCGACAGACGCCTTCTCTTACTACTCCTCCTCCTCCTCCGCCTCTTCCTCTTTCTCCTCCTCCTTCGCCCTGAGCGCGGGGCCTGTATTAAGATATCAAATGGCCAAATCCGAGGGTTCCCCTACCCGCCTCTCTAGACGTCATGTGCCTCGACACGGAACTACCCTTTTCTGGTGGTAATGTATCGCTTGCCCGCCTCGGCTCTCGCCAGTCTCTGGAGGAGCACGGGACACGGGGGTGGCTTTCGGGATCATGAATGAAATCCCTCTCCTGGTGGCGCTCTACCCTGGGGTGTCCGACCCTCCGTACCTATTCCCCTGTCCTACTCCTGGCCAGGAGTAACAACACCCTTATGCTCAAAACAATAACATGACCACGTGCGGTGGGCCACGTGGTCCCTTGAAGATTTCGGCCGCCAGCTCGGTGACCAGCACTTCATAGAACGGTTCATGGAAAGGTTGACTCGCGTCGACGCGCAGGTACTTGGACAGGTAGGAGACTCTGTCCCTTTCCTCGCGCCGCCGCCTCGCGCCGCGAGGAAACTTTCAGCAAAGTCGCGCTCGACGGAGCTCGATCGAGCGCGACTCGATCGAATTCGCGGAATGGGAATCGGCTGGACGCTCGAGCGAATCGGAAATGGCGAGCGAGCCGCGGCAGTCTGGCGAGACGCATGATCGTTAAAACGCGAGCGCGCGCGCCGTCGGGCGTTTTTCTGTTGACGAATAGAGAAATTACGCGGGGCATCGCGATAATAGCTGTCCTTGTTATAAATAGCACCTGATGCAGAAGAGGTATTAAGTATTCCCCTCCTGCTTGAAAAGCACGTTACTTCCATTACTTACTTACACCTGCCAGCCGAGTCGCACGCAGTTCCGCCCTTTCCACGCAATCGTCGCGCGCTCGCGAGCCGAGCGGCCGAGCGCCGTGAAAATTGCACGCGCAGCCGCCGCTCCGCGCTGTCGAATTGTTCACCCACTTTTCCCCCCGCCACGTCGAAATCCCGTCCGAAGACGGCAGACGCCGAAGATACGACGACGTGCTCGTCTCTCGCGCGCGCGCGCGCGCGATCGTCCGAGTCGTGGGTGGGAATCCGCTTCCCTCCGAGGCGCGATTAATTACGGCGATTTGAAATTTCGCAGAGTCCGTTGCTCGTCGTCTGAGCCTCTCATCGAAGCCTCTCACTCGGCCGCTTCCGAATGTTTCCGATCCCGAGCGGCCAACGGCACGAAAGACGGCGAACCTCGCCGTCGCCGTCGCCGTCGCCGTCGCCGTCGCCGTCGCGTCGTAGCGTCGCCGTAGCTCGTCGGCCGGTTTGCGCGCGCAGAGACGCCCTTGTGCCCATGAGCCATGGGGTTAGTATGGAAGCCAGCTGCGAGTCGGCGAAGCGCGACGAACTGAGGCCGCGTGTACTCGGAAACGTTGTAAAAATAATTATTAAAGCCGTTACCACGCCGTACTACTTGTTCGTCCGTCTGACACGTGTACCGACGACGCCACGGACGTCGGTCCAAGGGCGGCGACTCGGTGTGTTCCTCCGGAAGTCGCGGCCGCGCTCGCGGCCAGACAATTCAAGATGTCCAATTCCACGGCGAGCCGCGATCGTAGCGGCCGATTATATGTTTTTCTTTCTCTTTTTTTTTTTTTTTTTTTTCCCTTCCATTTGCGATCTCTCGACTTTACGATCGCGCGCCGACGGGCGCGATGCATATTCGGTAGGGACCGTATATACCGCGAGTGTTGAATTTCGCTGCGCTCTCTGGCGGGTTAAGCGTGCGAGGTGCATCTCTCTCTCTTCGGCTTACGATCCTTTCAACTTACCGGGACGTAGCTCCGTCGTAAGTCGAGCTGCGGAGAGTCTGCACTCGGTATCATCGATCTCCTTCATGTGCGGCGTGTGACGATGTGAGACGTGTGCGTTACTCTTGTCGATTGGTCGGCCGGGCGAGATATCGTAGCAGCGGCCAGCCATTTAGTCACGCGATCTCGCGAATTCGTCGATGTCGCCGATTATCGCGTGCGGTTTTCTGTAACGAGCGTCATTATTCGCGGAAACCTCAACGCACCGCTCGGTTTTTGCGCCGCGCGACGCCGCCCGCCGCGCAACCTGTCCTTCGTTTTCATTTCTGCCTGCCTGCCTGCCTGCCTGCCTGCTTTCCTTCCTTCCTTCCTTCCTTCCTTCCTTCCGAGCCGAGCCGAGCCGAGCAGAGCCGACGCGACGTATCTACCATTTTTAACCGCCGCGCTTCTAATGGGCGCGCAACGGCTCCTTCGTCCGGCGCGCCGGCCATCTGTCGCACGGTGAAAATGGTTTGACGAAATGAAAGTCAGCTGATCGAAAAAGCGGTGTGCGCGGCACCTAACCTCGGTCGAGCCGCCGAACAGCTCGCTGTTGAAACCGGATCGTGGGAATTTATCGTTGCATTTAGTCAAATTCCTTGAGCATTGGGCGAATGTCGCGTAGAAAAACGCAAGCGGTAAGCGACTTAAGCGTCGTCTACAATGGCAGTAAGCAGTAAGAAGTAAGCGTAAGCGGTAAGAAATAAAGCAATCACAGTCGATTATGACAAAAAGAAATGGATCAACTGTGGTTGATCCATTTCTTACTGTTCACGCTTACCTCTTATTGCTTCCTGCCATTGTAGACGATGCTTTAGACTTAACCCCTTCACTGTTAGTGAGAAGTATATTTCCCACCTTTTCTCCATTCAATTTTGCATTGTAAATCACATAATTTTGAAGAATTAATCGGGGATTTGAGTCCTCCAGATGACTGAACAGTTGTTCAACATACTTCAGTAGGTTTTTATATCTAATTATTCATTTGTGATTATTTATAACAAATCAAAGATGAGAAAAAGGTTCTTTTAGGGAAAAATCGATTCCTCGGAGAGTATTGAATGTAGAGGTCTGAAATTTTCACCAAATATTTTTCTGATGTTGTACAAAAACATATATTTTTTTCAGTATTTTTTTGCAGGTTAGATTTTTTTTTATAAACAAATATTTCTACCAAAACAGCTGGAATTTGATTTTTTTGCACTTTTTAGTTCTATTTTCATAGTTTTTTTCATTCTGTATCTCAATCTTACCCATACTATCAATATTATTTTACTCAAAAGATTCGTAATCGAGTGATTCGAAAAACCCATATATCATCAATAATAATCGGAATTTTTATCAATTTCGTACATTATGGTCGCCATATTGAATCCGCCATTTTGAATTTTGCAAATCTGATTTCAGATTCGTAATCAGCGACCCGAAAAACCCATACACCATCAATAACAATTGGAATTTTCATTAATTTTGTACATCATGATCGCCATATTGAGTCCGCCATTTTGAATTTTGCAAATCTGACTTTAGATCCGTAATCAGCGACCCAAAAAACGTAGAACTACCAAATATTTTAATAATTTTCTCAAGGGAAGTTAATTCAGCAGTGAAAGGGTTAAGCGCACTAAGGGTCATGGCGCACAAACGAACTTAAGCAGTAAGAAAACTGACCAATCACAGCCGATAATTCCTCGACTATAAAAAGCATAATCGACTGTGATTGATTGATTCACTTACTGCTTACGTCTTATTATTTAAGTTCTTTTATGTGCCATTCGCTTAAGCAAATGAAGCGATCGTACGTGAAATATAAACGATGACTGCTTATGTTCTCAGCTGTGATCACTTGATTTGCTCACCGCTTACGTTTTATCACTTACGCCATTCTATATAGGGATGAGCGATTTTCATCGATTAATCGAAAGAACTGACATTTTGTTTTCAATTAATCCATGTTTTCGGATGATTTTATTTTTACTCAATTAATCGCTGTTTGATGATTTTTTCTCAACATCGACAACCGATTTTTATTTTTTTTAAATAGAGGATTTTTGTAATATCGTCTTTTAGATACGGTAGACAAAATTTATGAACGTTAGATCGCGGATCTACAATAAGTATAGTAAGCTTTAAGTCTTAAGAAATTGGCCAACCACAGTCAATTATTCTTGTAAAATTGTAGGTTAGAATTGGTTAATTTCTTAACGTTTAAAGCTTACTGCATCTATTGTACAGTCATGGACAATAGGATTTTTATCGATAAGTTTCGGAACCTTGCCGAATGTCTCAATGAGAACGCTTATCATCCCAAAATTAGTTCTCTTATCATATGGAAAATACATCAAATGAGATGCCGAGTTAAAGGCGAGGTTAAAGAACAATAAGCGATATCCAATAAACATTCTGTTTTAAAGAAGAAATGAAAGCTTTTTCTTTTTAAAACAGAACTTTCATTAGATATCGCTCATAACACGTCGCTCATAGTCGCGTCCAATGTGCAAGATCCTTTAGGAGGATTTCTACTAATACTGAGAATACTGCGAGCGTCATTCCATCCTTATTTAACATTCAGTGAAAAATGAGGATTAAATAACGCCGGCTATATTTGTCGCGAATTTAAGAACGCATTCAACATGTAAGCAAGGAGAGAGCATCCGAATGATGTTTCCGAAGGCAGTGTTTAATCTGATGCTAAACAATTTAAATGTTTATTCTGCAAATTTAATCCATAAATCGATTTTTTTTTTTAGAAAATAATCGATGTCATTTCAATTGTTTTTTCATTAATCAATATTTTAAATGTCGATGTATTTTTGAACATTGCCCGTTCCCTAATTCTGCTCGTATATACCATGGCCCTTAGACAACTTAACTTAAAGAATCGATTATTCTTCTCATGGCCCAAAAATATCCAACTGTGATTGGTTAATTTGTTTACTGTCTTACTGCTGAACTTTTTCTACGTGTTCGAGCCCTTAAAGCGTTTACGATAGCAGCAAACAGTAAGAAATGGGCCAACCCACAGTTGATTATTTTTATCATAATCGACTGTGATTGGTTTATTTCTTATCATAGATACTTCTTATCATAGATACTGTAGGCCTTTGCACATAGAAAATCCGTAACCGTAAGGTCGTAAGAAAATTGACCAATCAGAGTCGATTATCCTCCTCGCGCTAGAGGGATAGTGTAGTCGACTGTGATTGGTCAACTTTCTTACGACTTCACAGTCATAGTTACAATTCTACGTGTAATTGTCTTTACTAATATATCGTCCATGACATTTGCCCTTAGTGGTGTTTCCACGGGCACCTCTCTCAAGCGATGGGAATGAATGAAAGGGGAAACATATGCGAGCAACATAGACACGACGAGCGGCGCTCGTGGAGCGCACCTCGAGGTTTCCGCAGACAGACATAATATTAACCGGCCAACTAGCCAACTAACCTCGGCGATCCTGCACCAGCTGCGCGGCAAGCACCGTTGAAAGCATCGCGCGCGGAGTATGCAGAGTTTCGGGCGGCGAGCGGAATCGCCGGACGCGCGCGATCGCTGTCGAAACGACGAACGGCCCGCGGCCTCCCCGCCGCCGCCGCCGCCGCCGCCCGCCGCCGCCGCCGCTGCCGGTCGAAGGCGAACGGAAGGAGAGAGCACGCGAAGAGAGCGCGCTTCCCTGCTCTCAATTACCGGCACAGACGAGACAACTTGTCGGCGACTGGCCGGGCAGCGTGAAATTTTTCGCGGTCGCGAGGGGAGCCGCGTTGCGTTGTGTTTGACAATATCGTTCGAGCTTTCGCGCACGCGCGTGCATCGGACGCGAGCGCGAGCGTTCACAAAGTACGAGCAAAAAAGGGACGGACGCGGCGGCGACGAATGCGCCTCTTTATTGACCGGCCGATCGAAGGATGCACGTGGCGGCGCGCGGAGATCCGGGATTTTCGCCGGCGCTTTGGAAAACTCGCCGGCAATCTGCCGAGAATGGCCGGGTCGAGAACCGAACGTACCGAGTGAAACGTCCGGGTATATCAGGATGGTAGAGGGATGGGCGATCTTCATCGATTAATCGAAAGAACTGATAGTCTGTTTTCGATTAATCCATATTTTCAGATGATTTCATTTTTACTCAATTAATCCGCTGTTTGATGATTTTTTCTCAACATCGGCAACCGATTTTTATTTCTTTTAAATAGAGGGTTTTTGTAATATCGTCTTTCAGATATACGGTAGACAAAATTTATGAACGTTAGATCGCGGATCTACAATAGGTATAGTATGCTTTAAGTCTTAAGAAATTGACGAACCACAGTCTGTTATTCTTGTAAAAGTAGGTCGGGATTGGTTAATTTCTTAAGGTTTAAAGTTTACTACATCTATTGTACAGTCATGGACAATAGGATCGTCCGGTTTTTATTGATAAGAGCATCCGAATGATGTTTCCGAACGCGCACCCCCTAGCAGTGTTTAATCTGGAGCTAACCAATTTAAATGTATACTTGTATACTTTGCAAACTTAATCGATTGATCGGTAAATCGATTTTTTTTTAGAAAATAATCGATGTCATATTAATTTTTTTTAATCGATATTTTAAATATCGATGTATTTTCGAATGTTGCCCAAACGCCCAAACAAAGTAATTTCAGAACAAGCGGAGTCATCTAAATTTTAGAGGATTTTATTCTTATATACAGTCTGTAAAGTAAGAGCGTGTACGGCATAAATGGCAGTTGGCTTCAAATATCGTCCTAGTTTTTTTGTGAGCCGATAGATGAAATCTTTGTCGTGAATGCTTTGTCACAAAAGATTCAGTTGGCATCGAACTCTAACCTGAGAAACACGTTAACCGCCATGAGTGCCGCATACGCATCGCGCTACGAGGCTGTGTTCCTTTGTTCCCATCGCAAAGGACCAAAAATGTGTCATATGCAGTGGCTGCTAAATACATGGGAAAGTCAAAATCGTTCGTCGCTAAGTGGGTTCAGCAATATAAGAAGATCAAAAATGTCGATGACTTGCCACAACGTGGCTCGATAGGCAAAGTGACGCCGAATATGGAAAAAAAAATTGTGAATTTGTTTAAGCGGAACCCGACCTTAACGTTGCGACAAGGAGCAGCAAAATTAAAACAGAAGGGTATAGAAGTATCACATACAACTATTCGAACCCATCTCCTTGCGCATAACCTCAAATATCGAAGCACAATGAAGAAACCACTGTTAGGCGAAAAACATGTGACGAAAAGACTCGCTTGGGCAAAAGAGAATTTGAACCGAGATTGGAGCAACGTGATCTTTACGAACGAAGCTTCTGTTTGGGGATATACTGCCATCCGACATTCCTGGTCGACCTTGACCAATAGATTAATACAACGGACTGTTAAACACCCTGTAAAAGTTCATCTTTGGGGCTGCTTTTCGAAACAGGGTTTTGGAGCGTTACATCTGTTTACATACAATTTAAATGCTCCGAAAACGCTTAAAATTTATGAGAAGTATTTGTTGCCGACTGCTGAACGATGCTTCATAAAAAAAACGAGGACTGGACCTTACAGGAAGACAACGACCCAAAACACCGGAGCAAGCTTTGCACCGAGTGGAAAGAGCAGTCTGGCATCGTCACACTTGATTGGCCATCGCAGTCGCCAGATGCAAATCTCATTGAAAATGTGCGGGCATATCTCAAGCACAAGCTTCGAGGAAAAAGAGTGTGCACTTTGAAGCAGCTGACACGACAAATTCGTCTCATTTGGAGGTCTTTACCGAACGAACACGCAGTCAACTTAGTGGAAAGTATGCCTCGGAGATGCCAGGCGGCAATTATCAATGCCGGTGGTGACTGGACTCATTATTAATGGTATAGCATTTCTCTTCTCATGGAGTACAACAAATCCATGTACTTAAAAATCATTAAAAATAAATTTCTCCACACATTAACTCGTACACGCTCTTACTTTACAGACTGTATGACCTCAAGAGGATTCCTCTAAGATTAAGACATTATTCTTAAAGTTAGAGGGATTATATGTTACATGTACAATGCAAATCTGATTGATTTTAATATAAATTTCCTCTTACACAGATTATTTAATCTTTTCTCAAGAGGATTACGATTTATTCTTATTGTGCTTTATTCTTACCGGTTATACTAATTAATGAAAAAATTATTATAATGTATAGCGAAAAGTAATGTGTATATATAGATGTACTTCTGGCTGCAGTTCTACAATAAGTAGGGGCGCGAATGAAATAAGATCATCATAACAAACAAATTTCCAATCAATTTTGTTATGGACTTCATATCTACAAAGATGTTCGTCCAATTAACCAATTGTATGAAACATAGTTAAAAGAAAGAATATATTATTCCACTTCTTGCAATAGATTATAAACTATATTTGACCAAATATAGGTAAATTATCTTGATTATATGTTACAGTAACACACATACACCTTTTTCGAAAGGCGTTCCAAATATTCTGACCCACGCGAGCATCATACGGTTATTTTTTCGTTCATGTCCGGAGGTGGAACATGACTGAACAAAAGAAGCCGACATTCAAATCAACACATTCCCCTTCATATAAGAGGCAAATTAATTGATGCAAGAGGAAATCCTTGAAATAAGGGGAAAACAGAATAATATTTAAACGAATGGCTTCACCTCAATCGCTTTGTCGAAAGAGGAATCCTTTCTCGGTAAAAGGCTTCGCTTAGAATATGAGACCGTAAGAAAAATCACTTTGCAAATAGAATACCTTTTTTTGGGTGCGCATTCCTACCGGATAGTGCTTTCGTTCTTCCTTCGAGGCTGGCGCGTTGCTACGTCGTGCGACTTGGATCTTGGATCTGGTAATCCCCGCGTCGGCGTGCGCCGTGTTTACCGCGGGATCGCGTGTAACAGCGGCGACGCCATTTCGAGCGGCGCGCGATTGCTAGGAGCCTCGGGGGGAATCGATCTGCTCGCGGGACAATTTCCGATCATCGTTTCGCATCGGTATCTCGCGCGAGTGCGTGACACGTCGTCGGCTGAACGCGTCCGAGAGACGGCCGCGGAAGCGACGACGGGCCCCGTACTATAGGGCCCACTGTCTAGATATCGGCAATTAGAAGCACGCGCGCGCGCGCGGCCGACAGCTGCTGCGGAACGCGCGGCGATATTTCACGCGATAAGGTAATTAAAATATTTCGTAAACACGCTTCCTCCCTGTGGCCGGCAGATGCGCGGCTTCTGATAAGGAGCGCACGGTACGCGCGCGGACGCCGCCGACGACGAGCGCCATTGTCCGCCTTGGGCGCGCTGCGAATTTCCGCGGGACGGACGAGAGTGCGGTCAAGTGGTCGAATTTACCGCGCGCGGTGCGCACACGGCAAATTGAGATTTTTCCAATTCCGCTTCCAATTACGTACAACGCACGCTCGCTCGTTCGTTTGCGCGCAAGCGCGCGCGGCGCGGCGGGCAGATGTGCCGCGCTGGAGAACGCAGCTTTGTGTTTAACGTTTTCTCGTCAGGGGCGAATGTTCGATGTCGTCGAGGCTTAAATAAATATAAGCACCGGCTGCCACCAGGCCGCCGTCGCCGCCGCCGCCGCCGCGCCGACTCTTCGCTGTTTCGTTGCGGCGAGACTAAGTTGTAGCTTCCTTAAACGAGCTGTTTATATCGCGAAAGAGAGAGAGAGAGAGAGAGAGAGAGAGAGAGAGAGAGAACATCGCGGCTGAGAGAAAACGGAAGCTCGGAGCTGAGCCGAAACTCCAGACGCCGAAATCGACGACATCAGGAACAATTCTTTTTCTTCTCGCGCGCGTTCGCTTCGATTAGGTTTCACGAAGAACGCGGAAGATGATGCTCATGGGAGAGCGTGCGTGTGACAGAGAGAGAGGGAGAGAGGGGGAGGGGGAGAGAACGACAAGTAACGAATTGATCCGATGAGGAAGAGTGAGAGGGAGGAAGAGATTTCTTGGCTCCGACGATTAATTACGCCCTCATTCCCGCCCTCTCAACGATGCATCGTCGATATTGACATTTGCCTTGCCTCCCTTTCACCCCGTCTGTCCGTCTTTCTCTTTCTCCGCTCTCGCTCTCGCTCTCGCTCTCGCTCGCCCACGAGAGGGAGAGAAAGCGGCCGCGAGGACACGAGGAAAGCGCGATCAGAAGAGGGAACGGATACGTACGTACGTGCGTACATGGATTCCTCCCGCGAGTGGCGGGAGGGGGTGGAAACGAGCGAGTGTGGGAGAAGGAAAGAGAGAAAGAGAGAGAGAGAGAGAGAGAGAGAGCAGGAGTGGGAGGGAGAGGAGGGCCCCTGCCGCCCCTGCCTCTCGAGCGTGTGCTTATCGAGTGCAACGGCGCGGCCAGCGCATTTTTCCTCGTTGTGCCTCACGAAGAGGCAGGTAGGTTGGTAGGTAAGGCAGTCAGGTCGCTAGGAATGCGCGTACAAGGGAATTAGACCATAATCGCCTACGCGCGCGCGTGAGTATGTGTCGCGCGCGCGCGCGTACAGGGGGACGTTTTCCGCCTGCCTTTGGACCTCGATGTTCACTCTCCGCGCGCGCGCGCGCTCGCTCGCTCGCGCTTCGCCCTCGCCCTCGCCCTCGCCCTCGTTCTCTCGCTCGCTCGCGCCCCTCGTCCTCGTCCTCACCCTCGCGCACCAATCTTGACCTCACCACGCACGGCAAATTAAACTGGCCCTTTGATGCGCGCGGAAAGAGTCGCGCCCGCGCGCGTGTATTAATAAGCGAGGATATTCAGCGCTCTCTCCGCGCGAAACGCGCGCCGAAGGCTCCGCGAGGGGTTCAGCGATTGCCGTTCGCTCACGTCACGCGAGGAGAATCAAATCAAATTACCCGATGATGAGAGAAAAGCATCGTCGACGACGACGACGACGACGACGCGGAGCGCTGCCGACTTTCGGTATTGAGGAATGCCGATAACGCGCGAGGCATCTTCGGATTCAATTTGAATTTAATTGGGCGTCGCGCGCCGTGAGGTCGCGAGAATGTCCGTCTTCCTGCCGACGGAGATGAGAAAAGTTCCCGGGGCTCGCTCGCTAATTGGAAATACGCCAGACTCCGTGAAATTCGACCGTAGTAAGTTATCGCCGACGCCTCAAAGTTGAAATGTCTATCTCGCGCAGGCCGTTCTTCCGTTGTCCCGCGCGCGATGTGCTTCTTCCCACAGCCTGCCGGAGATTTCTTCGGACTGACTTTGCGCTGATCGTCTCTTCAGCGCGTCATCATGTGCCGTTGTCAATCGCGCGGCTATCCGCACCTCGCGAGATGAATCAGATCAGATTTTATCTATTCCTTTCTTCTGCTCGTCGTGGAAGAGACTGGTCTCGCGCGGTTCTCCCACCCGGCACTTGCAATTGCGACGCTGATTGCTTTGACTTCGCGTCAAATAAACAATTACGTAGTACGCAGTCGTCGGTAAAGACAAGTCCTTTCCGCCTCCCTCGCGGGAGTCGCAGCGGTTACCACGCGTTCCCTCTGAATGCTATACCAAGCGTCGGTAATGAAATCTCTCCGAGGGTAATGCAGTTTCCTGCAGGCAGCCTTGACACAGAGTATAAAATATTTCTGCTGTTGAGAGAGAGCTGCTGCTACACGATACACCCAATAAGTAAGACGTGCGTTTTGTAAGGCGCATCGCGTCATTCTTCCGCGGGACTTTGCCGGCGGAAAACGGTGGTGGATAAAACAGCGACGTTACCGACGCGCGGCGACAATTTTATCGCGCGCGCACGTCGTGCGCACGGGGGTGCGCAGTTTTCGTGGAGTAGCGCGCAATGTATAACCTTCGTATCGCCGTGCGATGATCCATTACGTGCAATATCGCGCGATCTCGCGGGATTATCGGCCTCGTGCGAACACCACAAGGCCCGCGAGGATCGGCCGGGCTGAGAGTAATTTTCCTCCCAAGAATGCGTGCGAGAGGATTTTCGCAAACGCTCGGGAGAGCAGTAGCAGGAGTCGCGTCGACGAAAATGGCGGTTTATCGCGAGGCAACCGCCGCTCCTGCGGTGCTCCTGATGCGCGGATCCACGGAGCTCTACCACCCCCCGGAATAGTTTCGAGCGCCTCACCGTCCAGAATCTAATCTGACGCGTTGCGACCATGGAAGTTATACTTTTATTGCCGGTCCTATTGAACTTAACGAGGTCAATTGAGACGATACGGTTGCCTTGATTTTACGATAGCCGAACGCGATGAGCCGGCGATCTGTGCGCGCGCGAGCGCCCTTTTAACACATCGTCTTCCTTGCGTTTCAGCACCTGTACCACCTGCAGACCGGCGAGGGGGCGTTCCGGGAGCGCGGCCGAGGACGAGGCAAGGGTGCCACGAGGGTGAGTAGATGCGCTCCGGTTAACCCTACTTTCTATCGCGATTCAATTCCCAAGCCGTTAACGAATGGGAACGCCGCGAGAGGCTGCCGATGGCTCTACACTTCGTTCGTCCCTCTCTCTCTCTCTTTCTCTCTCTCTCTCTCTCTCTCTCTCTCTCTCTCTCTTTCCTTCCTCGCTTCAATATGTCCGACTTAATCGACGGGGATTCCTACTCGTTGATGCAATATGTATACGTAATCCCGCCGCGCTCTCGCGTTTGCGAATACGCGCTTCGACAATGCGTTCGCTGCTTTATAAAAAATTTCACAACGGCCGAGCGCGCTCGTTCCGCCGGCTCTGTATTGAGAAATCTCTACTTCCCCCTCCCCCCTGCCGCCGTCCCGAAAAAAGGAACAAGGAAACGAGCGCGAGAGTTGTACCGCACACGCTCGTCGTCGAGTGACGACGCGCGAAAGAGAGAGAGAGAGAGAGAGAGAGAGAGAGACCGATGGCCGGTGATTTATGGATGATTTTTGAATCGCCGGAAAAGCGCCATGCCGCGTTCTGGCGCGTCGCGTCGCGTCGCGTCGCACCGAGCCGCGTCGCGTCGCCTCTCCGTTCCGCCAATGTAGGGCCAGCTATCTCTTGGCACCGGCTGTACGGAGTTTCAGAACTGATATTAAGCAAGGTGGTATTGATCGACGCGCGTTGCGCCTGTCCGCGTTGCACCGCCATGTTTAAAATCCGCTTGCCTTAAGCCGCGTACGAACTTGAGCACGCATGCGGCTGAAACGGGCGAAACGGCCGCGCTCATACGCGAGCTCATACCTACTTCGCAGTACTTGCTGCCGCTGATATGCGATGCGTCCGTCATTTTTCTCGCGTCCTCACCTCGCGTCCAACGAAGCCCGTCGTGTGTCCGACTTGAGTGCCGCCGGCGACTCCGTCGATCGTTGTTGACCACGCCGACGGAATTCAGCTCCCCCGAAGTGCGTAAGTAACGCGCGTCCGCCTGGAAAGTGGAAAGCCTTGGCTTTTCGAAATTTCGAGCGAAAGGCGGACCACCGTCGACTTTCGAAACGGGAAAAGAGATGCTTATTACTCGCTCCTGCGCGGAGCGGAGAAACGTCCGGTCGAGCGAGAGAATTTTCTGCCGAACGATACGGAAATTCGACTCTCCGAGTTGTCAGAATTCAGTCTCAATTGTCACACCCAAGAAAAAAGTAATTTCGGAACAAGCGGAATCATCTCTGTTGGAGGATTTTATTCTTATATATGGATGGCCTCGAGAGGATTCTCGTAGAATTAGGAGGAAAATATTATGAACACATAATTCTTAAAGTTAGAGGAATTATATATTATATGTATAATGCAAATCTTATTAATATAAATTTCCTCTTATACAGAGATTATTTAATCTTTTTTTAAAAGGATTGTTTATTCTTACTGACTGTATAGTTCCTTTATAGGGAAAGGAGAGAAAATTATTATGAAACTGCCCGGAAAAAATTCTAGTTAAATTTCTTTTGGCTTTCTGCTGAAAAAGTAGGAAAAAACATAAATTTGTAATTTTAAGTACTCTAAATGGCATTTGATGTGGTATACAACGCGATATGATAAACAGACGTATATGTATGTACTTACGCTGGA